>NC_056732.1:851052767-851352767 GCF_019279795.1 Protopterus annectens | reverse complement strand
TTTCAACTTGCTGCTACCTAAGAAGTTAAGTTGTGAGTGATTCTGCCATTTCACACTGAGCTATTCGAAGGAAGGACACTGAGCAAACTTGAGTCTATAATATATAACATTAAGTATCCTGTTTATTTCCTTATTTTTTTTTAGTTATTTATAGCACTTTGTTTACTGCATACTTTTCTAGCTAGTTTCACTGTGTGAGGTATTAACTGGAAATTGTCTACTTTTATTAAGCATATGTCTGGGTTGTTTGATTCTGATCTCCTGCCAAGGAGAGTGTCATATAACTTTTTTACAGTTAAAAGCTTTCTCTAGAGGCTCATTTATCTGTTTCAAACTTTCATTTAAAGGCTCACTGCTGGTTTTCTGCTTTGAGAAACATTTCTGCAGTTTGTTTCCCACTCTCTCGCTATTTGTATGCTGTTCATTTTGTTGGTGGCTTTGCAGTTGCCGCCCCTACTGTAAATTTGATCTGGGACACTCCTTCCAGTCTAGTGTTATTACCTCACTCTACCTAATACAGGGAGAGCATTTGAGAAGGCCAATCCACTTAGTTTCTGCTCCTCCTTTCTCTCTTTCCACTTAAAAAATGTTCTAAGCTTGTTTCCTGCCTTTCCTGTTGGTAGTCTACTATGGATACAGATTTGCTATGTCCAGGACTGTTTCTGGGCTTCTGCGACCCCAAGCCTTTCTGTGTTGGAGAGAAGCCTTCTAGCTTAATTTTGTTTCTTAGAACTAGCCATTTTTTTTTGTTTCAGCACTCAAGTCTGTTTATTTGAGCTCAGCACTTGTTCAGAACTCATTGTAAGCACTAAATAAGCTACAAATTACTGCAGCACTCAACTTTCCTCACTTGTCTAGAGGAAACCAGTTCTAGTACTTAACAAATAAGCACCTATCTAGGCATGTCTAAGGGTCAGCTCCCAGTGTTTTCTCCTGTCTACCTGATGAATCTGGGCATCTTGGGGCAATGCAGCAATTGCCTCATGTACACAGGCAACCCTCTCCTCTTACCACCCAACACTACAACCTGTAAAAGATGAACTTATATAGCCAAACTGGAAGCAAACTCTCTTCACCCAAGACTGGACTAGACAGTCAAGAGGAGAAGGTAAACACTTGCACCACACCACACTCATCACATAGTTCCTCAAAACATACACCACCAAAACACACAAATAGAAACACAAAACACATACCTACATTCACTGAGGCTCTCAGTAAAAACCTGCCCAAGCAACAGGGTCCTCCAAAGCAGAAACACAAGCAACATCCACCCCCAACACAACCCAAATGACACATAGCCCACAAACTCAGTGTGCCACTCAACCACAGCCCATAAGCCATAACAACGTACCCAACACTCTAGTCAGAGGTGACTCTATAGTCAGGCACACTGATGTTCCACTCACCAGGCTAAACAAGGAGAAAGTTACTGTCAGCTGCCTGTCAGGTGCCAGGATGCGCCACATAATGCATGCACTCAGGTCACTCCACAACAAGTACAAATATGACTCTGTCATTGTCCATGTTGGTGTGAATGACCTGAGACCTACCTCCCTGGACTACAAGAAAAGGGACATGGAAGAGCTGTCTGATCTTTTAGCCCAGGCAGGTATGACCCTAGCCCTGAGTAGCAACCTGCCATCACCCAGAATGATACCACAGTACAAAGATAAAATAATTGACTTCAACAATTGGCTAAGCTTCTGGTGTCATTCTAAGGGGATCCAGTATCTGTCTGCCTGGGATGACATGATTGACAAACTACAATCCTTTGCCAGAGATGGCCTGCACCTGTCACCCCTGGGATTCCGGATACTGGCTAAGGCTCTAGCCACCCCTATAGTGCCTTTTTTAGGCAAGGTTCAAATGACAAATTCACCACTGTAACAGGTACAAGCAAGCAAAATCTGAGGGTATTCGTACTCAATGCTAGAAGTCTAAAACTCAAAATGCACTCACTCAAGACACTCCTTAAAATGGAGAACATCGACATCTGTGCAGTGACAGAGACCTGGTTCAAGGTTCCAGAAAGTACCCCTGCATTACCAGGCTATAATTCATACCACACCTTTCGGCCACCTAACCTGGACCGAAACACTAAAGGTGGAGGCATGTCCATATTCATTAAGGATATCCACACCTCCAGGCTAGTTGCTCAGCATAATGCATCCAAGATTATCCAAGTGCAACTAACTCTGGGCAAGACCGCAATCCATACTGTAGCTTGCTACAGATCCCCCACCATGCCCCAGGATTTCCACTCCTCATTTCTTGATACACTGGAAAATATTAGGGTACAACCTAACACCCTAATAATGGGCGATTTCAACTACTCCACCATTAACTGGGAAAACTACTCATGTACCAACTCTTATGCTCAACGTTTTCTGGAATTCATAAATTCCAATGCCTTGGATCAACTTAGCCACACCCCCACCAGGGGCAGCAATATCCTAGACCTGGTTATTACCAACATGGGCAACCATGCTCCACACCAGAGGTCAATTCCTCATTGGTCAGATCCGACCACAAGCTAATCACCCTAGACATCCACATCCCCCCCCCATTAGAGAAACCACCATAAAAATTTCTCCAAAGCCAACTTCACGCTTCTGAAGACAGAAGTGGCAAACTTCACGACACCCATGCTGACAGACAATAGAGGTATGACTGCTGAATCCTGCACAAATGCACTTTATAAGCACTTACACAAGTGCATGGATTGTGCAATCCCTAACAGAACCAAGATGCTATCCTCCAAAAAAAGGAAGCCAATCTGGTGGTCCCCTGCCATAAACAAACTCTACAACAGAAGAAAGAAACTGTTGCAAAAAAGAGTAAAAATCCCATGATGTCCCAGGCTGTGTCCTACATGAGCTCAAAGATGAACTAACCCCTCACCTAAACACACTGTTCAAACTCACCTTCTCCACAGGCTACATACCCATAGAGTGGCACATAGCAATGGTTATTCTGCTCCACAAAGGTTCAGTCACAACAGACCCCGAGAACTATTGCCCTATAATCCTGACTAACTTGATCTGCAAGCCTATGGAGCGCATCTTCATGGAACTCATTAACAGAGACATTGGGAGCCTCCACTGGACCCTACTCAGTTCGGCTTTGTTAAGGGCAGATCATGCCTCCTAAACCAGGTGGACTTCTTTGAGACAGTTACCAAGGCTATAGACTAGGGAAAGGTGGTACACACTGCCTACCTAGACCTCGCTAAGGCCTTCAACACCATTCCCCATTCTGGTATTATAGACAAGCTCACCAGTCTGAACATAAACCCCTACGTCACAAGATGGGTTGCCAGCTGGCTCACGGACAGAACCCACATGGTCAGAGTTGTGGGAGCTAGGTCTGACTCTAAACCGGTTACAAGTGGCGTTCCCCAGGGCTCAGTCCTAGGTCCCCTCCTGTTCGGCATATACTTCTCAGAGGTACAGGCAAGCACAGGACTATGGCTGACCAAGTTCGCAGATGACTGCAAACTAGGGGCTATAATTGACTCTCTAACTGACACAAACATCCTCCACAAGGGTCTCACTGACATGGATACCTGGTGTCAAAATCATGGCCTCAAGCTAAATGCCAAAAAGTGCATAGTCATCCCCTTTGGAAAAAACAAAGTACCCACAAACTATAGGTGGTAGTCCCCTAAATACGGAAGATGTAATAAAGGATCTGGGGACACAAGTAGACAGTAACCTCACCTTTGATAATCACATTGCCAAAGTGGTTAGAAAATCCTTCTACTTGGCCCACCTAATCATAAAAAGGTTCGCATCCAGATCAAAAGAGGTCACTGTGCCCCTCTACTCAACACTCATCAGACCCCTCATAGAGTACAATGCCCCATTTGGGATGAACCTTACAAGACACCTGCAACAGCTGGAAAGACCACAGAAGTACCTCACCAAGAGGATCACTGGCCTCAAACAGATGCCCTATGCAGTTCGACTGAAGAAACTCCAGCTGTACTCGGTTGCATAATGCCTACTCAGAGGTGATCTCTGCCTGACATAGAAGGCCATGTCCAACCCAGAATTGATGGACATGCTCCACCTAAAGAAAACCTTATCCATTCGAGCCACATGCTCTAGGGATCTAAACCTCACCACAACAATAAATAGGACGTGCTGGAGGGATAGATTCCTGTCCCAGAGACTTCCCATGCTTTGGAACAAGATTCCAATCAACATTAGGCAGAGCTCCTCGCTAACACTCTTCAAAAGAAACCTTGACGAGTGGATGGGAAACAGAAAATTTACCCCAGCATCACTTCGGTGGCTCTGCTGGACAGAGGCACAGGGAACTAATCTAAGGCAGTGGGGAAAGTCAACACATTCTGGCTAGGCTTATAAATGCCTTGGGCAGATAGTCTAGTACCTACCTATGAACCTATGAACCTATGATTGGAGGAGCTCCCTTGTCAGCCTCAGTAAGAAGCTGAGATCCCTCATAAAATCCTCCAAAGCTAGTTAGGAAAACAAAATTGCCACTGACTCTAAAGACAACCACAAAGCATTCTATAGCTATGTCAAGAATCTCAATGGCAACACTCAGATCTGCTCTGAGTTACAGCACAATGGCACTAAATATACAGAACCAACTGATATTGCCAACATCCTGGCAGATAGATTTAGTGTTAACTTTACCCCCCTGTTATCCCCTAAAGGGCCCATCTCTATACCAGAAGAATGCAAAGTTCCTGTAATCACAGCTGCACAGGTAAAAAACACACTCTCCAAAGCCAAGAACACAGTATCCATGGGACCTGACAACATCCCAGGCTGTGTTCTACATAAACTACAGAACAAACTGGCACCCCACCTAAGTACAGTGTTCAGTCATAGCTTCACCACAGGCTATGTGCCCACTGAATGGCGCACAGTGATGGTTATCCCACTTCACAAAGGGGGAGCCACCATGGACCCCAGAAACTACTGCCCCATTAGCATGATGAGCCTGGTCTGCAAGGCTATGTAACGTATCATCATGGAACTTATAAACAATGACATTGGTAATCTCCAAACTCTGGACCCCACCCAGTTCGGGTTTGTAAAAGGCAGAGCATGTCTCCTAAACCTGATAGACTTCTTTGAAGCAGTCACCAAAGCTGTAGATGAGGGTAAGGTGGCTCGCACAGCCTATCTAGATCTCGCCAAGGCTTTTGACACCATCCCTCATTCTGAAATTATAGATAAAGTCACTGAACTAGGTATAAATCCCTATGTCACAAGATGGGTTGTCAACTGGCTCACTGACAAAACCCACACTGTGACAGTAGCAGACTCCAAATCCAACTTCAGACCAGTGACAAGTGGAGTACCACAGGGTTTAGTCCTGGGTCCTCTCCTGTTTGGTATCTACTTCTCTGAAGTACAGGCTAACACAGAAGGTCTTTGGCTAACAAAGTTCAAAGATGACTGCAAACTAGGAGCCATAATCAAAACTCCAAAAGATGTGGACATCCTACAATAGAGTCTCGCTGAGACAGATGCCTGGTGTCAAAGCCATGGCCTCAAACTCAGTGCCAAAAAGTGCTTTGTCATCCCTTTCGGTAAATTCTCTGTACCCATGAACTACCATATAGGCGGTAGTCAAGTTAACACCAAAAGTGTGATAAGAGATCTTGGGACACAGGTGGACAGTAGTCTCTTCTTTGATAATCACATCGCCACAGTAGTCAGGAAATCCTTCTATGTGGCACACCTCATCACAAAAGGTTTCTCATCCAGGAAAAAAGAGGTCATTGTTCCCCTCTACTCGTCACTCATTAGACCTATTATAGAGTATAATGCCCCTTTTGGTATGTACCTCACAAGACATCTACAGCAACTGGAAAGGCCGCAGAAATACCTCACAAACAGGATTACCAGCCTCAAACAGATGCCCTATGCAGACCGTCTCAAAAAACTGCAGCTTTACTCCATCGCATATCGCCTACTCTGAGGCGATCTCTGCCTAACACACAAAGCTATGTCAAACTCAGAGCTTTTGGACATGCTCCACTTAAAGAAATCCCAATCCCTCCAAGCTACATGCTCTAGGGAACCAAACCTTCTCACCACAATAAATAGAACATGCTGGAGGGATAGATTCCTGTCCCAGGGACTTCCCATACTCTGGAACAAACTACCTATCTATATCAAACAAAGCTCCTCATTAGCACTCTTCAAGAAAAATCTTGATGATTGGATGGGAGATAGGAAATTCACCCCGGGATCAGTTCTGTGGCTCTGCTCAACAGTGGCACAGGAAAATAATTTTCTTGGGTGGCGAAAGCCAGGGTACCTTTTGGCTAGGCTTATATAGGCCCTAGGGCCAATAGCCTAGTACCTACTTATGAACCTGTGAACCTAATAGTACCACTCTGAACAGGTTCCCACTTGTTAAGAAAAAAAATATGAAATATGAATTTACAGTTAGCCCATAATGAATATCAGCAGATAACAGTATGTGAACTGTAGTGGTAAAAGGAGAAAGCTGTAGCTATAATAAATTGTACCAAACATTACTCTACTTCCATTGAATAAATTGTAATTTCACAGCTTACAGGCTACATGATAACACTGTAGCTTAAGCAGCAATTAAACCCTATATCCCTCACTTCTGCCAAAACAAAGTGATTATAACATACTAATTCTAGCAGTGTGTTTCAAATATTGTGCATTACTGTGAATTTACCAAATAAATATGGAAGGCAAGCATTTGATCTTTGTGCAAAAACTGTGAGTTGTCTTTTCTCCAAGTAATAGACCCACATGTGGTTAGTTAAGCAACAGAGGTTTCGGGGTTGTTATTGACAACCACAGAGTGTAAGGAAACACTAACAATGCATACAACAAGACATTGGCTGAGATGAGCTAAGTAGACACGCAGCTTGAAGCTTAACATTTGACCTAGTTCAGTGTACAGGATGTGACTCTGTAGATTCTGTACAAGGCATTTTTATTTATTTATGCAGCCTTAGAAATCAGTATGAAAACCTGACATTTGATCTGCCTGTGTACACAATGTGGGATGTGCAGATTTCACTGTCCCAAGTGAATAACTCATTAACACCTATGTAGTGTGGAATGTCGTACCTCTTACAACTCACACACACCCTTGCATTCCAGAGTATTTTCTGAAAAATCAACTTAAAAAGCATAAGATAATCAAGGCTTCTCTACTGCATGATATCACAGATTAGCAATATTAATGTTATTTTATTAGTAACTCCTTGCCCTTTCTAATACAGCCTATTATTAGCTGGTAAATCACTTCATGAAAGAAGCCTCACTGAGACCAATGACTGATGTCAAAACCATGGCCTTAAGCTTAGCGCCAAAAAGTGTGTCGTCACCCCCTTTGGGAAAAACTCAGTTCCCACTAATTACCACATTGATGGGAGCCCACTGAACACTGAAGGCGTTATAAGAGATCTGGGGATGCAGGTTGACAGCAACCTCTCCTTTGACCACCACATTGCCACTGTGGTCAGAAAGTCCATCTATGTGGCACATCTCATTACCAAGGATTTTGCATCCAGGAAGAAAGAGGTCATCGTCTCTCTCTACTCTTCCCTCATTAGACCAATCATCAAGTATAATGTCCCGTTTGGCATATACCTCACTAGACACCTGCAACAGCTGGAGAGGCCGCAGAAGTACCTCACGAAGAGGATCCTAGGCATTAAACACATGTCCTACATGGACAGACTCAAAAGACTCCAGCTATTCTCTGTCTCATATCACCTACTTAATGGTGATTTCTGCTTGACTTACAAAGCCATGTCTGACCCAGCTCTGTCAGAAATGCTACATCTAAAGAAATCCCAGTCCCTCCACACCACATGCTCCAGAGACCTCAACCTCATTACCCCAATCAACAGAGCATGCTGGAGGGATAGGTTCCTCACCCAGAGACTGCCCATGCCAGTAGCTTTTGTAAGAATTGATAATACTGTACTGTACTGTAATTAGCTGCAAACACTGTGATGGGACTGAGAACGAAAGTCTTTATCTGTTAATTACCCAAACTCATGCTGAGCAGGTGCCTGTCTTTCCTTTATGGAACAAGTCTTGTGCACTTTTTAGAATGAATTCTCCAAACATTGTAGTTCATTCAATAAGGCTTTATTAGATGTTCGCAATATCCGAATACTGTCTTCATTAACAGTAGTGATAAACAATTAGTGTTCAAAGTTACTGCACATCATATTCTGATTGTCCTGAACAACATAAACTAACATTGTCTTTATATGACCTGTCTTCTGTACTCAGGTTCAAGTGTCTGTCATCTTCCCTGAAGTAACAGGTCGAATAAACTTACTGTCGTTAACTGAACTGCTATCCTGAACACAACATATTATATTGCTTCAGTCCAGTAATTTTCCTTATTTACTTTTTCTAACCTTGGTCTCAATCTTTGTCTCGTATGTGCTTTATTTAAAGGACCACTACGGGCAAATGATGAAAAAAACATGTTTTTTATCTTGCTATGATTTACTGCACCTCCCAAAGCTGCTTGCAGCAAAATAAGTACTCATTCCTAATTTTATTTTGTTTTTACTCTTGTCTGCCCTCATGGGTGCAGACATCGTGATTCCTTTGGAAAGATAAATCTGTCCCATAATGCATAGATTGTGAGAATAAATAGCTCTACCATTTGTTGTCATTCCATTCACATAGAATGGAACACCTGAAAAACATCTGCCAAGTTTGAGAGTCTGCAGCTCATGTGTCATTGATTGGTCTCCACTGAGTTTTACAAATGTTGTTCCTACTGATGTACTGCACATTCTCTGAAAGAAGCTTGCAAAAGTGTCACCAAATTCTTCTTCTTCTTTTGGCTTTTCCCGGTTAGGGGTTGCCACAGGAGATCACCTGTCCGCTCATGACTGGCAGTAGAATTTTACAGTGTCGAGTTGACAGCCCGGCGCCCAACCTTCCACAGAAGGCACATACATGCACGCACTCACACCTAAGGCCATTACTGAGATAAAAAAGACTTTTCACAAGGAGCAGTTTTGCAAGTTTCACTTTCTGGCCAAGTTACTCCTCCCATCTCCCCTCCTTCAGTGGGCTACAGTCTCACATTTCCAGCTTGGGTAGATCCAACGATTTTGTCAGATTTGCATGACAATAGACATCAAACAAATTACAGCCTGGAGTGCCACTAAAACTGTTCCCTCATACGTCTCTTCACTTCTGAACATTTCCTAGGAATAAAAAAAAAAAAAAAAAACATCAGTTTAGAGTTTAGGCCAATCTATCCATTTTTTAAAATGTGCTCAGTAAAATATTCAGCTTGTAATGCATTCTGGCTGCTGAGATGGTTATTTTTACATAGTTATTCTCTTATATCATAACCTGAACTTGTGGTATTTAATGATAAAGTTTACAACAGTTCTCAGTTTCTTAACAATGATCTCCCATCCCAAGCCTCTGATGTGACCTGGTACTTTCTCTTACTATTGCTTTATGTAGTTTGTCCTAGTTGTATACCTGTAGCATGTCTCTCATCCTCTCAGCAACAGACTCCTGGAGAAAACTTCCAAAGCAGATACTTGTATTGAAAGAGTACCAGCAGCTGTAGTAGTGATACCATACTCCAAAACAATGCACTCAAACATTGTACTGACAAACACGGGAATGTATTATGTCTGAATCAAGCAATGATGACATTGCTAGGGACTACACTGGGGACAATCTTACTCTTAATCTTTACATTTCATAATGCATAACATTCACACCACACTTACAAAGGCACACCTCCACTTTCCAAAAACCCAGCTACCCTCACCCACACAACATACCAGTCAAATTTAAGGCTTTTCCCACCTCTCTGCAAACACTGCTGTAATGGCTTTGGCAAATGAAAACGATTGATGAATGTCAGTTCAGGACTTCCATCCATACCTCTCGACAGAAAGTCCAGATTTGTTGTCTGTTTTTCATAAAATTGCAGTTTTCTGTCAAATCACTGGCAAGTCATTGAACAATTAAGTCAGAAAATAATGACAGGCATTTGATTTTCAGACATAATATCATTAAGAAAATTCACGCTAATGCAAAACCTGTTTATCAACTTTCTAAGTTTGTAAGAGCAATATTTAAAAATTGTCCCTATTTTTGGGCCTGTCCCCCATTATTTATGGCCTTGTCCAGATTTCTTGCTCTAAGATGTTGAGAGGTATGCTGCCATCCCTTCCTACTGGAGTCAGTCCACTGCACTTACACAAGTGTCCCCCTCAGCAGGGCAGCAAGCAGTTATCACTGCAGATTTGCTTTATAGGTTCATAGGTGTGTACCAGGCTAATGGGCCTGAAGCCTTTACAAGCCTAGCCCATAGGATTACCCTGGCATCGTGCCACCTGACTTTAGTTCCCAGTGCCTCTATCAAGTAGAGCCACTGGAGTGATCCCCAGTGTGAATTTTCTATTTCCCATCCACTCATCAAGATTTCTCTTGAAGAGGGCCAGTGAGGTGCTCTGCTTGACATGTATGGGAAGTCTATTCCATAGCACAGATAGTCTCTGGGTTATTAACCTGTCCCTCCAGCATGTTTTGTTGATTGTGGTAATGAGGTTGAGGTCCCTGGAGCGTGTGGTGCAGAGGGATTGGGATTTCTTTAGCTATAGCATTTCTAACAGAGCTGGGTCAGACATGGCTTTGTAACTCAAGCAGAGACTTGTAGGTGATATGAGACAGAGAATAGTTGGAGTTTTTTGAGTCTGTCCATATAGGACAAGTGTTTAAGGCCTAGGAGCCTCTTTGTGAGGTACTTTTGCAGCCTCTCCAGTTGTTGCAGGTGTCTAGTGAGGTACTTGCCAAATGGGACATTGTACTTGATGATTGGCCTAAGGAGGGAAGCATGGAGGGAGACAATGATCTCTTTCATCCTGAGATGTGTAATGAGATGTGCCACATAAAAGGCCTTTCTGACCACAGTGGCAGTGTGGTGGTCAAAAGAGAGGTTGCTGTCAACCTGTGTTCCCAGATCCCTTATAATGCCTTCTGTGTTCAGTGGACTACCATCAATGTGGTAATTCATGGGAATAGAGTTTTTCCCATAGAGGATGACGACACATTTTTTGGCATGGAGATTAAGGCCATGGTTCTGACACCAATTGTTGGTCTCAGTGATGCCTTTCTGTAGAATGTCAATATCACTTGGGGAGTTAATAATAGCTCCAAACTTGCAGTCGTCTGTGAACTTTGTCAGCCAGAGACCCTTCGTGTTGGCCTGGACTTCAGAGAAGTAGATACCAAACAGGAGAGGGCCCAGGACTGAACCCTGTGGGACTCCACTCGTGATTGGTCGGCAGTCTGAGTTGGAGTCAGGTAGTTTCACACTTTGGGTTCTATCTGTGAGCCACTTTGCAACCCACTTAGTAATACAGGGGTTGATGCATAGCTTAGTGAGGTTTTCTATGATTCCCAAGTGGGGAATGGTATCAAAGGCCTTGGCCAGATCAAGGTAGGCTATATGAACCATCTTGCCTTCATCCATAGCTCTGGTGACTGACTCAAAGAAGTTGACCAGGTTGAGCAGACATGATCTACCCTTCACAAAACCAAACTGTGTGGTATCCAGAGTTTGGAGATTCCCTATATCCTTGTTTATTAGGTCCATGATGATGCATTCCATAGCTTTGCATATCAAGCTCGTCAGGCTAATTGGGTGATAGTTCCCAGGGTCTGTAGTCGCTCCTCCCTTGTGGAGAGGGATGAGTGTAGCAGTGCACCATTTGGTAGGGACAAAGCCTGAGGTGAGGCTGTGATTGAACAGGGCACACAGGTGTGGTGCCACTTCACTCTGTAGTTCATGTAGAACACAGCAAGGGATATTGTCAGGTCCCATAGAAGCTGTATTCTTGGTCTTGGACAGTGCTGTTTTAACCTGTGCAGCAGTAATACTGATGCCTGGCAAATCTACTGGTATTGTGATTAGTCCTTTGGGGGGGGGGGGGGGTTGGCACTGAATCTGTCGGCCAGTATAGTGGCAATATTTGTTGGCTCAGTATAGGAAGTACCATTGTGCGGTAGCTCAGAGCAAATCTGGGTATTGCCATGGAGATTCTTCACATAACTATAGAAGGCCTTATTTATTAATTATGATTTGATGACCAGGATAGTCCACTGGGCCTGGAAGAGCCCATTTTCAGTGGAGGCCCAGGGAGAAAAGCTCCACATGATATAGACAATTTTACAATAGTTATATAAACGTAAATAAAGTAGTAGAACAGTGAAAAATACAGAGATATACAATTTGTTAGAAAAAGACATAACATTTCAAATCTTAGATAATGATTTACAAAAGTAAGATTCATGTAGTCTAAACACAATAAAAGTACAGATATTTCAGATGAAAAAAACATGCAAGTAAAACATTTATGTACATATACAAAAAACAAGCTTTTATTTATTTATTTATTTATTTATTTATTTATTTGGAAGTTAGAAATATGAGGAGAGGGACAGAGAGAAGGTGAGGTGGGAGAATTAAAAGGTGGTATATAATGGAGAAAGGGAGTGGGTTGGGGGGAAGTTTATGAGGTATAAGGTAGGACAGGAAGTAGAGGCAAAGGGTAAAAGAGCACAGTGATAGAAAGCTGAGGTATATAGTGCATGGGAGACTGTGTTAGAGTTTATGTGGTCCAGATAAAGGAACATTCCCACTTTGAAAGAAGGTGAGACTGGAGAAGAGTTTTGAAGTTTGAGTGGCTCTGAGTATTTTGAAGGGTGGTAAGGAGAGAATTCCAGAGTTTAGCTAGGGAGCAGGATAATAGTAGGTGGTCAGGGGGTCGATGAGGTTATATAGGTTTAGAAGACTGTGGTTTTCTGATCTTAGAGAGCGGTTGGGAATGTAGGGGTTAAAGAGGTGGACAGAGAAGGACAACTAGAAGGTTTGAATATGAGCTTGTGAACAGTAGCAAGTCTAAGGAGTTTGAGGTAGTTAGGAAGTTCAAGCCATTTCAGGGAGTGGAGAGAGAGAGAGACAATGATGCGATGAGTTTCTGGAGATGGTGGCAAATTTGGAGATTTTATTGTAACAGGCTTCCAACTTGGCCTGTAAGCCTAGCTGAAGATTAGTGAATAGGGGGGCACCATACATAAGAGAGGGAAGAAGGTAAGTAGAGGTAAGGGTGCGTCTGGTGGAGGGGGTAAGGTAATGATTGTGTCTATACAGGAGACCTAGTTTTTGGTGAGTTTTTTTGATATTAGTTTGGATATGGATGTCAGATTTTAGTTTTTCATCAATTATGGCACTGAGCAGTTTGGAATGTGATACTATTTCTGTGGAGCTGTTACTCTGAGCAGTCACTGTAAGAGTTTCTGCTTATATTGGTGTTTTTGGATGGGGAGAAGATCATTAACTTTGTTTTATTGGCATTTAAGGCAAGGTGATTACTATGCATCCATGATTCAGTATTAGACAGGGCTGACTGAGTTTTGAGAAGTAGGTCAGAGGAGGTGTCCGCTGTACAAATAATGGTTGAATTGTCAGCATATTGAATTAGTGTGGCATCGGCGAGAGACTGGTGGAAGTTGTTAATGAAGATGTTAAAGAGAAGGGGGCCTAGGATGGAACTCTGGGGAACTCCAGTAGGTGTGTGTAGAAAGGAAGAGAGTGAATTCTTCCATTTGATGGCTTACTGTCTTTCAGAGAGGTAGCTGGTGAACCAGGTGATGGTAGGGGGGAGAGGTTGTGAGAGGAGAGTTGGGATAATAGTAAGAGGTGAGAAATGGTATCAAAAGCTTTGGAGAGGTCAAGTAACAGAGTAGAAATTATTCTGCCATAGTCACGAGCAAGGTTTATGGAGTCTAGAAAGGAGAGGAGGGCAGTGATGGTATTATGCCTGGGATGGAAATCATGTTGTGTAGGGGTTAGTAGGTTGTTTTGGGTCATATAGGACATAATTTGGGATTGAATACATTTCTCCATGATTTTTGTTGTGAGGATAGGATGGCTATGGGCTGAAAATTAGAAGTGTCAGTGCTTTTGCCTCCTTTATGGAGTGGAATGATAAAGGTGTGTCTCCATAGTGAGGTGGCATATGATTCTAGTATGGATCAGTCTATTAAGATAGAGATGGCATGGGCAATGCTGTCTGCAGACAATTTGAGGAAAGTTGTGGGTAGGTTATCTGGGGCAGGGGAGCATGGTTTGAATTGAAGGAAGAGCTTCTTTATTTTTCTTATAGAGACAGGAGAGAAGCTAAATGTAAGAGTAGTGATAGTCAGATTGTGTGGAGATGTAGAGGGGTTAGTTGGGGGAGGAGGTTGAGAGTGGTGAGAGAAGGTGGTGGTGAGTTTAGCTATGGATTCTATGGAGAAGGTATTGACGTTAGAGGCATTTTCTAGATCAGTAAGGTTTAGGTTAGGGGATGGATTATCCTTATTGCCTGGGTGGAGAAGGGAGGACATAGAATCCCAGAATTTTCTTGGGTTGTGTAAGTTTTCTGATTGAAGTTTATTGTAGTATGATTTTTGATCCCTGATTATTACTTTTTTTGCAGTGGTATGGAGTTGTTTGACTTCTGTTAGGACATGGGGTAATTTATTTTTATGATAAAGTTTCGACTTTTTGTCTCTTAGCTGCACGATTTGTTTAGTTTCTTTGGTTAACCAAGGGGAGGATAAAGTTTTAAGTCTTTTAGATTTAGTGGAGCAAGATTGTTAAGAAGGTTCAGGAATGCTTTATTAAAGTAATCAATGGCATTGTCGAGAGGCAAGGTTTTTAAGGGTGACCAATCTGTAACTTTTAGGCAGTCTATGAATATTTGTGGGTTGAAATTGGAGAGGTTCCAAGATTGTACATAGTGGTGTAGCTTTTGAGTGGAAGAGGAGTGACGGTCAGCAAACGCAGGCAAATGGTCACTGAGAGAGTCAGGAAAGGTGGCAGTATCTGAGATAAGGTTAGGATGAGACACTAAGAGCCAGTCAGTGATGGTACCAGTGGTTTCACCTTTGTTTGACCTGTCAGGAGAGTTCATTAATTGGGTGTACTTGTAGAGGTTGATATTTAGGGAGGGGGATTCAGAGTTTATCATGGCCCAGTTTATGTTTACATCACCTAAACTAACTGTTTCATTTTTTATGTTAGTTGAAAACCAGGAGAGTATGTCTTCAAGTACAGGGATGTTGTTGCCTGGAGGAATATAGAGGGTGGGAATACATATGGGTTTGTGTTTGTTGAGTTTAAGGAGGGCAATACAGAGTTCAGAATTGGCAAATTTAGGAACCGGATTGGTGTAGGGAGTAACAGTGTAGGAAGAGGAGTAGAGTATAGCTACTCTGCCACCTTTTTGCTGCATCTGTCAGAGCGTAGCATTTGGTAGCCTGGTGGGAGAATTTCAGTATTTTTTATATTAGAATTAAGCCAGGTCTCTGTGATGGCAACAATGTCAGGTTGGTTATGGGACAGCCAAGCATGGAGGACTGGAATTTTATTTCTAAGGCTTTGGGCATTGATTGTAATAAAACAAAAATTTTGGGGGGTGGGGGAATGTGGTAGATGGAGATGAGAGTTGGGTGCGGCATTGGTAGGGCCAGGGTTGGGGTGGATGTCTCCAGAGAGAGACAGTGAGAGCCTGTCTAGTATGGGTCTAATATAATTTGTTAAAGAGGATGAGTATAGGTGGTGATGAATGGTATATTTTGATGGGTGTGGGGGGTGAGGGAGAAGAGGATGGGGTAGGATGGGAATTGCTCTGAAATTAAATAGGATGGTAGTGTTGGAAGAGTATAGCTCATGGGCTACAGAATAGAAAGATGGATAGGTAGTGTGTTTGAAGTTTGATGTATAGTGTGAAGGTAAAGTGTAGAAGTGTGATGCATATTGTTGTCTGCCTTGTGGTTCTCTACTATCTGCTGCAATTCTGTTTTCATAGCTAGCTTTAAAGGATTTGATGAGGGATCTCAACTTTTTGTTGAGGCTGATAATTTTAGTTATTTATTTATTTATTTATTTATTTATTTATTTATTTATTTTACATTTGTTAACTGGGCTAGTCCACCTGGATACATGTCCATTTTAAGTAGAGGCCCAGGGAGAAAAGCTCCACTAACAGCTACTAGACATGTAGATACAATATGTATTTAAGGCAAGGCAATACAAGTTATTTAGATGATAGGTAAACATTACAAGACAAATGGAAAAATAATATAAACAAGAGGTATAGACAAATACATACTATTCAATAGAGTGTATGCTAGGAAAGGACAAACTACTATAGTACCTTCTATGATACTCTGTCTAGTACATAACTTTGTTACCTGATAGCAAAATACATTAGTTCAGAGGTTAGTAGGAAGGAGTGCATAGCAAACGCAATAGTGAGATAAGCTAGACAAAGTATGAAGGATGAAGTGATTAATCTGGGGTAGTGCATGGACATAGCCAGTTATTTTTAAAGTGTTCTTTGAGTTGTTTCTTGAAGAGTGGTGTAGAGGACAGAGATGAGAGTTCTTTTGGGAGAAGGTTCCATGTTTTCCCCACAGAGTTGGAAAACAGAGAGTCCCCAGCTTTATTGTGGGACTTATGTATAGATACTTGCAATTTCTTTGCTGAGCGTAGGGTAGATAGATTTATGTAGGGGGTAACCAGGCTAGTAAGTATAGGTGTGTTACTAGGATGATGGAGGATCTTTTGTGTGATAGTCAGCTGGTAAAAGAGAAGTTGATTATGGAATTCCAGCCAACCCAGTTGTTTTAGATTATAACAATGGTGGGTTCTAAATGGGGAACTTGTGGCAAATCTGGCAATGTTGTTGTATGAGTTTATAAGTTTGTTAAGGTTACTTTTGGAAAGATTGGTATAAATTGGAGAGGCATATAGGAGGGTAGAGATAAGATGGGTGTGGGCAGTAGTAGTTCTAGCTGTAGGAGTAAGGAAGGATTTAATCCTATAAAGTGAGCCTAGCTTTCTGTTCACTGATTTTATTGTGTTGTTTATGTGTGTGTCAAAGGTGAGGTTATTATCAATTGTTACTCCTAAGAGTTTGGTAGTTGGGTCAGGTGATATAGCAGTACCATTACTGGATAACACTGCGAAGTCTATTTGTGTGGACTTTTTGTAGGGTTAAAGAGCAGTAATTTGGGTATTTTTGGGTTCAGGAGTAGGCAGCGCTGTAGGAACCAGTCTTCCACAATGTGCAGTATCTTTTGGGTGACGGATTGGAGTTCAGTTAAGGAAGTACCGGAGCATGTTAATGTTGAATCATCTGCATATTGTATGCAGGTAGCTTGAGGAATAGTTAAGTTGAGGTCATTAATGAAAATTGAGAATAGGAGGGGACCCAAAATAGAGCCTTGAGGGGCACCTAGGGAGACAGGAAGATTTGTGGAAAGTGTGTTATCCCATAGCACAGCTTGTTGGCGGTTCTCCGGGTAGGAATAGAACCATTTTAGTGCTAATGAATCAAGAGAGAGAGATTTAAGTAGATTAATAAGAAGCTGATGGTTAACTATATCAAAAGCTTTTGAGAGGCCAATGAAAAGAGCAGACGATAGAGTGTTGTTATTACAATTTTTGTTGATGCAGTCAGAAAAGGATAAAAGGGCAGAGGTGGTACTATGGAATGGCCGAAATCCATGCTGACAGGTAGCTAGTAAGTTATTTTGGAGAAGGTGGTTGAGTAGTTGTTGGTGAAAACATTTTTCCATTATTTTTGCTAAGGGAGAGAGTAAAGCAATTGGTCGAAAGTTGGAAAGGTCAGTGGAGTTCCCACCCTTATGTAAAGGGATAATATGGGAAATTTTCCAGATAGATGGGATAGTTCCTTCAGAAATTGCTCTATTTCTTAGGATACAAATGGGATAGGCTTTAACTTTGGCTGATTTATGCAGGAATTCAGCTGGTAGGAGGTCTGCTGAAGGGGTGCATGGCTTTAGCTTTATGAGAAGGGTGCAAATGAGGGATGTAGGGACTGGTTGTAGGTGGAATGATGGTAGTAAGCTAGATGAGGTGGATGACAGACATGGTTTAACAGGGGGTAGAGAGTTTGCTAGTGATTGGATAGCTTCAGTAAAGAAGGTATTAAAGGTATTGGCAATATGCTTAGGATTGTCATTGGTGGTATCTGATGGGGTTGGTGTTTTGGTATGACCTGGGTGTAGGAGTTTATTTATGCCTGACCAGAATTTTTGTGGTTTATGTTTGTGGGTCTGCTGGAGCTGAAAGTAGAAGTTTTTTTGTCAGTCATTATAGCTCTTTTAGCAGCATTTCTCAATTGTTTAAATTCTAGATGATCTGTTGGGTTTTTAGAAGCTCTCCATTTGGCCCAGATTTTGTTTCTGAGTGACATTTTCAATCTGGTTTCATTAGTAAGCCATGGAGCAGCTTTAGTCCTAATTCTGATAGTGCGTAAGGGGGCATGATAGTGTAGAATTTGTAAGAATTTACTGTTAAAGTATGAAACTGCCTCCTCTAGCTGGAGGTGTTTCAGTGGTGACCGGTCACAAGCTTTAAGTTCAGCCTGGAAGCATTCAAGATTAAAATTTTTATTGGATCGAGTAGTCCTAAAGAAATTAGAGTTGGGTATGTTGAGTCTTTGTCTGATGACATAGGTTAGTGAATGGTCACTAAGGTCATCAGGAAGAGTACCTGTTTTATATATAGAGGGGTGATTGTTAACTAGGACCCAGTCTAGGGTGCTTTATTTGTTGTTGGGTTTATTGATTCTAGTAGGACAGGTAATGATTTGGGAGAATTGGTAAATGTTAATATGGGTAGTAGGCTTGGATGAGCTACAAGTAGTCCAGTCTATATTAAAGTCACCCAGCACTATTGTTTCTTGAGGTAGGTAAGTGGAGAGGGAGCTAAGTAAATTTTCAAGAGTATTAATGTTGTTTCCTGGAGGGATGTAGGAGCAAATTAAATAGATGGATTTATAGGTGTTTATTTGAAGTTTAGCAGAAAGGATTTCAGCATTACTTTCAGTAGGGAGCTGCACACTGAAAGAAGTGATGTGTAGCCATGACTTATAAAGAATGGCTACTCCTCCACCGTTTTTGGTTTTACAGTCTAGTCTTAATATATTGTATCCAGGCGGGGTGATTTCATTGTCCTTTGTAGGTGGTTTAAGCCATGTTTCAGTAAGACATAAGATGTCAAAGGAATGGACATCTAAGAGAGCATGCAGATGGGGTATTTTATTGTTAATACTACGAATATTAACATCAGCTATAAGGAGAGAGTCAGATGATTTATCTGGGTTGTAAGAGGTGGATGGAATGAGTGTTTCGGATTGGAGCTATCTTTGTTGTAGGGACCAGGGTTGGGGTGAATGTCTCCATCTAATAAGAGATAATGTTTCGGTCTATGTGTGAACTGTAAAGTTTTAGAGTAGATGTTTAGGGATTTATTGCATTTGGAATAAGTAATGTGGCCTAGTCTGAGATACTTTGGAAGTAAGTAGATAGAAGTTGCTGTGATATTAATGTGGTTGTAGCGGGTTACATGAGTAGTAAGGAAAGTATGCTGGAAAGGATGTTGAAAGTCACTGAATATGAGATGTTCATAGGCAGTTAGTATGTAGGATACAGATAGAAAAGGGAGGGTAGTAAATAGAAGTAATAGCGATAGGAATGTAGATATAGGTGGTAGGGCCATAGTTAGAAGGATGGTTTTAGAGAAAGTAATGGTAATAGGAGTAGGGAAGAGTAATATAGGTGTAATAGAGTGTGGGTTAGGAGAGAGGAAGGGAAGTAGTTATGTATGGTTTATTAGCAAAATAAGGAGTAGTAGTAAAGAGTTTGGGGTGTGAACAAGGTTAATAAGCAAAGGAGAGGGATAGGGTGTATTTGGGAAGGGGTGTGGCTTGGGAGGTATAAGGCTAGGACCCCTGGAGGTGGGTGGGAATTGGGGGTAGGGAGGAGAGTGGAGTGAGCCCGCAGGGCGAACGGAGTGGAAGAGCCAAAGGGATAAACAGCTAAAGGGAAAAACAATCTGTAAGCAAACTGGACAGCAGTAGAGAATGGAAAAAGGTAAGTACAGAGTGAAAAAAATCAGAGAGGATGGGGGGAAAGAGTTTTAGACAGGAGGAAAACATAGGGAGTATGCCTGGGAAGGAGAAAGGTAAGGAAAAAAGGCCCAGGTTCAGTAGAGATAAGAGGGAGAAATGAACTATTTACAGAGATAGCAAGTTAGTATGATAATAGTGCCACCTAGTGGCGATAGGAGGAAAAGCAAGACTGGGAAGGAGACTTTATTAAGAAACCCTGATAAAGTATTGGAGAGGGAGAGAAAAAACACATAAAAGTAATTAGGGGGGGGCTACAGGGCGTGCAGGCTGTAGTCGGCAGCTTAATCATAAGCAGTACATACACTGGTGAAGAGAACACACCATTAAGCTGTATAACAAAAATGTCTGATATAGGCCTACATACACTGTGTCTTAGGTACTGGGGGATAAGCCACACCGAGGGCAAGTGGAGCACTTTAGGCTTCTTTGGTTCTTAATAATATGAAGATACCCAGGTAAGATACACTGTCTTTGGCAAGAATCAGAGTGAAGGACCCGGGGTAGGAGGCTGTAAAACAAAAAGGACACATCTGAGTAAAGGCAGGCAGAGAAAACAAATAGTAGGAAAACAGTTGTGAGTTGTAGAAGGAGAAACAGCAGGACTAGATTGACTAGGCGTTAGGCTAGGTAGGCAGGAAGCTAGGGAGATTAGTAGCTAGATATAGTATATAGAAGACAATACAGCAGTAGGCAAGTCCTGGCACCATTTCCACAAAGTAATTAGGAAGATGTACACCCAGCAGTGAGATAGAGCAATATAAGTAGAAATGCAACAGGTACCCAACACCATTCACTATACTTATAGTTATACTTTTAAACAGAGCAGGCAGAAATCAGCATCAGGTAGACATAACACATTTGTTACCTCAGAAATAGCACCACATAAAGTAAAATAGTAACAGTATATGCAACAATTAAAAAGCACGCTTAACCTGCTTCTCAGATATCACATGGAAACAGGGCCATACAGTGTTAGCATTGTTTGATAAGGCATTATTAAAATAAATGCAGCAATTAAATAAGCATTACATACATAGCGCAACTTAAATGGTCTTTCAATATCCTAAAATAACAGAGCCATTAAATTTTAACATTGACAGTGCGCTTATCAAAAGGGACTGTTATACAGCCTGCATAACTGGTAATTATACCTTATAGATGGAGCCACCAATTAAACGCCTGAGAACATCGCCGGAAAACATCGGCAGCATGTTACTTAAGATCCGAACTAAGGAATGCTACTATTGCAGCCCTAGAGGTTGCTTGCCACAGTTTTAATGTTAAACCTAGAGTCCTACGCATATGATATTAGATGTGGCACAACTGCTAATCACTAAGAGTAGGCTACAGCTATCAGAGGGCTTGCCTCCGTACAAGCACGCTGAGAAAAATGCCAATAAGCAGCTTTAATGTTAAACCTACAGACCTACGCATATGAAAGTAGATATGGCACACTGCTAATCACTAAGAGTAGGCTACAGCTATTGGAGGGACTGCATCCATACAAGCACGCTGAGAATAATGCCGGTAAGCGTCCAGGAGGTATAGACAAATACATCAGTAAGAAAAATACAGTACACCAACTATACAAGCAATTCCATTTACTACAATTTAAAGTACTACAGGTATACAAGCAGTTCCATTTCCTACAGATGTCTGTTGCTTTACAATCTTACCAGGGGGCACTATGAGCAGCCAGACCACAGGACCGCATGGGGAGAGTGGAGCATGCACCTTAATGCATCTAATACATTTTAAATATGGCGCCCATCAGACCTTCCAAGAGAAATAACCTCTTAGCAGGAAGTAGGCTAGGGGGAGGGGATACAGGGGGAGGAGTGAGGTAGGACAGGAGAGAAGAAAAACAGGGGTAAACAGCTACAGGGAAAAACAATCTGTAAGCAAACTGGACAGCAGTAGAGAATGGAAAAAGATAAGTACAGAGTGAAAAAAAAAATCAGAGAGGATGGGGAAAAAGAGTTTTAGGCATGAGAAAAACATAGGGAGTATGCCTGGGAAGGAGAAAGGTAAGGAAAAAAGGCCCAGGTTTAGTAGAGATAAGAGGGAGAAATAAACTATTTAGCGAGATAGCAAGTTACTAGGATAATAGAGCCACCTAGTGGCGATAGGAGGAAAAGCAAGACTGGGAAGGAGACTTTATTAAGAAACTCTGATAAAGTATTGGAGAGGGAGAGAAAAAACACATAAAAGTAATTAGGGGGCTACAGGGCGCTCAGGCTGTGGTCGGCAGCTTAATCACAAGCAGTACATACACTGGTGAAGAGAACACACCATTAAACTGTATAACAAAAATGTCTGGTATAGGGCTACATACACTGTGTCTTAGGTACTGGGGGATAAGCCGCACCGAGGGCAAGTGGAGCACTTTAGGCTTCTTCGATTCTTAATAATATGAAGATACCCAGGTAAGGAACACTATCTTTGGCAAGATTCAAAGTGAAGGACCCGGGGTAGGAGGACTGTGTCTTAGGTACTGGGGGATAAGCCGCACTGAGGGCAAGTGGAGCGCTTTAGGCTTCTTCGGTTCTTAATAATATTGAAGATACCCAGTTAAGATACACTATCTTTGGCAAGATTCAGAGTGAAGGACCCGGGGTAGTTGCACTGTGTCTTAGGTACTGGGGGATAAGCTGCACCAAGGGCAAGTGGAGCACTTCAGGCTTCTTCGGTTCTTATTAATATGAAGATACCCAGGTAAGATAAACTATCTTTGGCAAGATTCAGAGTGAAGGATCCAGGTAGGAGGACTGTGTCTTAGGTACTGGGGGATAAGCCACACTGAGGGCAAGTGGAGCACTTTAGGCTTCTTCGGTTCTTAATAATATGAAGATACCCAGGTAAGATACACTATCTTTGGCAAGATTCAGAGTGAAGGACCTGGGGAAGGAGGCAAGAGGCACTACAAGCAGCCAGACCACAGGACCGCATGTGGAGAGTGGAGCAAGCACCTTAGTGCACCTAATACATTTTAAATATCTGAATGATGAGAGTTTTTCCATTCTTAGGACTTTACCTTATTCTTCCTTCTGTTGTATAGTTTGTTTATGGCGGGGGACCACCAGATTGTCTTCCTTTTTTTGGAGGAGAGTATTTTGGTTCTATTGGGTATGGCGAGATCCATGCCTTTGTGTACATGTTCATACAGTGCATTGGTGTATGATTCGATGATCATGCCACTATTCTCCATTTACATGGGTGCCATGAAGTTAGCCACCTCTGTTTTTAGGAGCCCAAAGTTGGCTTTAGTTCTTTCACACACACACACACACACACACACACACACACACACACACACACACACACAAAACAATGATATATGGTTAATGTGGACAAATCTGTTTGTTCAATATCATCAAACTTTTCTCCAAACCCAGTTTTATGACACCTGCTACCAAACCACTTGTCAATCTGAAGCTGCAAATCTTGCTGTCCAGGCTATCTATTCTTTTCCTTGGTTTCATTTCTCTTACTTGTAATGTTACTTTTACTCATTTTTTTTCCTGCCTCCCATATCTACCCTAATTATGTCTTCTAACAAATACTTTTTCTCACTCTTCCTTCCCTTCCTCTCCTCCTCCTTATCCACTATTTGAACTTTTCCATGCTGACATTTACTTTATGAGTGAATAATGAATTGTTGCACTTATAACATCAGGACATTTCAATGCCACGTAATATTGCATTTAGTCTAATATCTGAATAAGTGAGTGGGATTTTGATGACAGCATCAAAGAAACATGTTCCTTCCTTCTGTGCTTTTTTCCCTTAGGTTTTGGATTGTTCTTAGTATATTGATTGATTTTCTTAGTATATTGATATGATTGATGTATTTATCTTGTTTTATTGATGGCATATGTATGTTATTGTACATATCATATGTGCATTAATATTTGTATTTATCTATGTATTTACAGTATATTGAAATATGATGTCAATTTTCACCTGAGAATATGTATTTTATGGGGAGGGGGTGCTCAGTATAGACCCTAGCAATTTCATCATTGCTTGATTGAGACATACATTCCCATGTGTTTGTCAGTACTGTGTTTGAATGCCCTGTTTGGAGTATGGTATCCCTGCTTCAGCTGCTGGTACTCTTTCAATACAAGTATCTGATTTGAAAGTTTTCTTCATCGCTGTTGCTGAGAGGATGAGAGACATGCAGGTATACAACTAAGACAAACTACATAAAGCAATAGTAACAGAAAGTACTGGGTCACATCAGAGGCTTTAGAAGTCATTGTTAAGAAACTGAGAACTGTTGTAAAGCTTAGCATTAAATACCATAAGTTCAGGTTATACTATAAGAGAATAACTATGTAAACATAACCATGTCAGCAGCCAGAATGCATTACAAGTTGAATATTTTACTGTGCATATTTTAAGAAATGGATAGATTGGCCTAAACTGTGGACTGATGTGTGTGCTTTTTTTTTTTTTATTCCTGGGAAATGCTATTCAGAAGTGAAGAGACGAATGAGGGAATGGTTTTAGTGGCACACCAGGCTGTGATTTGTGTGGTGTCTATTGTCATGCAAAGCTGACTTAATAGTTGAATCTATCCAAGCTGGAAATGTGAGACTGTAGCCCACTGAAGGAGGGGAGATGGGAGGAGTAACTTGGCTAGGAATTGAAACTTGCAAAACTGCTCCTTGTGAAAAGTCTTTTTTTATCTCAGTAATTTGGTGACACTTTTGCAAGCTTCTTTCAGAGAATGTGTAATACATCAGTAGGAACAACATTTGTAAAACTCAGTGGAGATCAGTCAATATCACATGAGCTGCAGACTCTGAAACTTGGCGTTTTTTTCAGGTGTTCCATTCTAAGTGAATGGAAGTCTAGTCTGACAACAAATGGTAGGGCTATTTATTCTCACAATCCATGCATTATGGGACAGATTTAGCTTTCCAAAGGAATCACAATGTCTGCCCCCATGAGGGCAGACAAGAGTAAAAAATAAAATTAGGAATAAGTCCTTAATTTGCTGCAGGCAGCTTTGGGAGGTGCAGTAAATCATGGCAAGATAAAAAAAATATATGTTTTTTTCATTGTTTGCCCATAGTGGTCCTTTAAGAAACATTCTGTAGCTGACTCTTTCCCTTGAGAAAAGAACATTCTGTATCTTTCTGGTTTTTTACACACTTTATGCTTATCTTTTCTTTTTAATAAACTGTCTCATGTTGACCAGCAAGGTTATTTCTCTTTCTGCTTAACTGCCTTTTATGCATAAATGAAACACAATTTATTTTACCCTTTAGCCTGTCTAATCTCTAATAATTACTTTAAAATGGAAGTCCATAATCATTTGCTCCTAAGGTCCCTGATGAAAGTCTACAGGGACCTACTTCTGTAGTTACTTTACATTTGTATTGCTCACTACTGTATACAGCTTTATGCTACCCGACTCATAATTTGAAAATAAAAAAAAAATGTATTTGGTAAACCTGCAATTTTAATTTTGACCACTAGGTATCAATTGAGCATTTATGGTCTGTTTGGATTGAAATCTCTTAACTTTATGATTTGAGTTTTATATTACCTAGATTTATAGTCTTTAGAGCCTTTAAGTCTAAGTTCTGATGTATGAGTGATATATTTAAAACCTGTACCTAATCTAACAGCTTTCACAAACATTCTTGCAGCTCTGAATATTTTGTAGTTCATAAACTAATCCAAACTAAATTTTAACAGACTTAATTGTCCATTTTTTCTGAAGTTGTTATTGTTTGAGACTGTATAAATAGCTAATAGAATGGGCTATTCTTCAGATCTTAGCAATGGATAATTCATCATGGTTAAACATCACGTTTGACCTATGCTGACTGCCATTTCTCTAATGAGTATGGCTTGAACATGGAGGTCCTTTCAGCAGAAAGAAGTGTAATAATTTTTACTTTGAGTAACAGAGCCATAGGAAGCTGTTTCTTTAGCAGTATTTTTTCGAATATAACATTTCAATAAAGCATTTCAAAATCATTTGAAGTATATTTATATCATTCTTATCTTGTCTGTTTCTTGAACACCATTCATAAATTTTATCTGCCACAGAAGTGTAGTCCCCATATGAGGGTACTGGGAGCTTGCTTCTGTATAACACATTCATTTTAAACAAATGTGCTTTACAAATTTCCTGACTACATTTTCATGAATTCAGTACAGAGTCGTCAGTATTTTGGAAGCTACAATTAACTAAAAGGAATTGTTATCACCTTAGATGTCATTTTCTGAGTGTGTGTAAGACAGACAGAATCTATGATACTGCACAACTTTACATCTACAATGACAGTCAATTAATTTCAGAAAAACTGCTTTCATGAGATGGTTAGCAAACAATTCTTAATGCCCATATATTCTCCTTAATGCCCATATATTCTCTGACATTAACCTTAAGTCCTTTCTAAAGGATCTTCCATCCTTTCCTAGCTACTCCCTCTTCAAGCTATATTTTCCTTCACTGTCACCTCAGGATCTAACATCAATACACTCCCTGGCTATTATGTCTCATTCGTTGTATGTTCAAAAGGAGAAACAACGCATAGATCTCTTACAAAATGTCTGGATCCGTGGAGGTCAGGAAGATTTATATCAGCTTAAATAATCTATGTAAAAACAAATGTGACAACTAGACCAGGACCTGATTTTTCAGACTGTGGCAAACCAACTGCCTTAAAAAACATAAAACATTTGGTGGGAAATTAACTTGCTTACCAAGTGGGTTAACAAACAGTATAAAATACAAAAAGCTGCAAATAATCAATAAAAAAAACACAGTTCATAGAGAAAAAACACCTTTATGAAACAACAAACGGCAAAGCTTTCGGGTATAACCCTTTCTCAATGCTAAAGGGTTATACCCGAAAGCTTTGCCGTTTGTTGTTTCATAAAGGTGTTTTTTCTCTACGAACTGTGTTTTTTTTAACAAACAGTATACCATAAGCTTCAATATCAGTGGCACAAATCATTATAATCCCAATAATAGCAAAAGTCTTCTCCTATTACCTCGTTACCTTGCCTGCGTCATTCAATCTTCTTTCCTTCCTGTAGACAAATTTTACTCTTCCATTCCTTGTAACATATAACCCACAATAAACTACTCTAGTCTATCCCATCTTTCAGTCAGCCCAGTTTTGATAGCTTTTATCCTAAGTTATTGAAAGCCCGTGACAGCTTCTAATGAATTAATGTCACACATATCATAAAGCAATACCTTGACTGTTGGCATCTTCTTATCATTGTAAAAATACTTATCAATAATTCTCAGACCTATATCACATTTGCTTTTACTGTGATTAACATCAACCCCATTTCCTTGCTATAAACACTTAGCAAAGTTGTTTCATCACAAATAATGGACTTTCTTAATTCTAATGATCTATTACATCTGCCTCACCACATTTTAGAAAGGGCCGCAATAGCTTCACTACACTTCTCTCACCAACCAACTCTATAGTAGTGTGGAGAATGGTGCCCTTAGTAGGACAATTTTTAACAATCAGAGAAAATTCTTTGATTAAGCATCATGTCTCCCCCTTCTTACTATACTCAAACTTCATAGACAATATCTCTTCACAATTAAGTAGTTTTCCAAATGCTTGGAAGGGTTCTCTGGTTGCATACTGATTGGAAATTTCTCCTCGATCTTTAACATCAGTGGAGTTTTATAATGATTTATTTTAAGCTCTTTACTTTTTTCTATTTATTTGAATGTAGCCCAAAGCAACAACTCCTGGGTGATCATCATCTGCTACAAGACAACATGGCTTTTACATGATATAAGACTTCCATCCTATCCATCAGTTCCAAACTATAAAATGATCTCTCCCTCCAAACTTTAAAAGGATCTCTCCCTCCTAACCAAATGATGTTATAACAAACAATTCACTGTGAATGTGCTGAAGACCAAAGTCATGCTGTTCTGAACAGCTACAAGAAGAAATCTGACCCACCTGGCTTGGAAGTCATCACCCCCATCTGGAGGCAAGTCTTGAAACTGTCCGGAGTTATAAATACTTTGGCATCATCCTGAACCACACTTACCCTTCTCCTATCATAATGATTGAGCACAAACATTGGGAAAGTGATACTAATACTTACCCTAGGATAAAGTCTTACTGATACTAATAATTCCAGACATCATGTTACTGTTAATAAAATGTGCCTTTTTGTTATTCACTCCTACATACAAAGAACACAAGTGCAGCACATTTTTTAATGATCCACAGTTATTCTGTCCTCTTTCATCTTCAAACTTGTGAACTTGAGCACAGTCCCATCTTGAGCAATATCTAACACCTCAGCCTCCCACTCCCTGATAACGTCCACTTCCTTTCTATCCCATTAACCTACCACGTCAGGTAGTAAAACCTTTTCTTTCACTGCCTACAGAACTTGAAATGTGATTCTCTCTTATATGCATAACCTTACATCTTACATGGAATTTCAGTAAGCTCTGAAATAATTTATCTTCCATCCTTTCCTAGCTACTGAGAACCTTGTGGCATAACAACCTCCACACAACATGTTTGATTTAAATGTACTGTGCACATTAACTCCTCCTCTAAGTTTTAATTTCATGTTGGCCCTCTTAATTTTGGGGACTGCTACCCACAGCTGATCACTGTCTACCTTGTCTCATTACTTTCTTTGTTTATTCTAATACTGTTTTACTTTACCTTAACTCCTCCATCACCCCATCATACTTGTCTGCCTCACACTTAAGTTAGCTCTATTTCACACCTACTTATCTATTGCCCAATAATATGTTCTCCTGCTCTCACATAAGTATATATGAGATATGGTTATGAGAACCTATAGAAGTTTTACTCCAAGATGTTACAGTCAAAAATAGCTTACTTCTGCTTATTTTATTATTTTTTTTGGGGGTGCTTGACAATAAATTTTCAAAAGTTCATGAGTTGTGTTTTATCACAGTTTTTTGTTGGTGTTTTCAGTTTTTACCATCTTAGAGAAGCATGCTGTTTGTTTTGGAAATGGAAAGTGAATACCAGTCAGCACTGATTTGTTAAATAATGTTTTACCAATACATGTTGGCAGACAAAAGGATCAAACTGAATATGAGAAAAGTATGCATAGTTCCATCTAGATGGTACTAAAGAAAATCTAGTGGCGGGTAGCAGGCAGAGCTGTCTTAAATTCTTTTGAAGCATTAACTAGATTTTAAAACTCTTAATCTCTGATATGGGAAAGAAAATCATTACATTCACAGTCTTTAATTTAGCTTGAACTGGATCTTGCAATGCAGACGGTTTCATTGTGTAAAATAACTGTTATCAAGCTGATGAGCGGGACACTTAACCACGGCTACAATTTTTGGTACCAACAGTACATCAAGCATTTATGAAACAAAGTATGCATTTATAATCTCATTTCTTGATGAAGTTAGAGACCATGCTCTGGCAACAACAGTCCAAAGTCATATACCACACCAATTGCTTAGTGAGAGTTTGGATCTTTACCATTACTGATTGATCTTTTCCTAATTTGTTTGCTTTAGTCACAGCAACCAAATAAAGCTACTTGAGCAGAAACATTCCATACTAACTGTGCTGAAATCAAAACAGAGTCCACGGTGGAGACAGTGAATTTAGAAGTGAGCTTTTTGCCTTTTCTTCTCAGGTAAAAAACATCTTCTCCTGCTTCTTTAACAAGCACCATGGACTTTATTTAAAACGATAAATAAGCAAGCTCTTTTGTTGCGTTTATACAGCCTAGTTACTGTAGAGCCAGTGTGCCTGATGACAAAGTCACCATTTATTAGGATGCTTATACTTGGACATGCAGAATTAGTGGCAGTTGAAGGTTTCAAACTACAGCTTGCTGGCTCACTGAATTATGTGAGTATGGTGGCACTGTGTCAATGAACTGCTGACAAAGCTCTTTAGTCACGATTCTTGAAGCTTTTAGTACTGATTTTTTTCTTCATCCGCAGCAACTGCTGGTTTAGTGATCTCATGAAGGTATGAGGGTGGTTGTTTGTTGCTTATTGGCCATTTATGTAAGTGAGAAGGTGGTTATATAGATAATTGCACCTCCCACAGGTAATGTCATACTGGTCCAGTAGCAGGTGGTTGTCAGTGAGCATTAGGCAGTTCCTACACTGTAGCGGAATGCTAAGTGCAATGATGCTGGCTACAAAAGGGACAAAGGTAGACTGAGCATCTATGTTTGCCAGGTGGGTAAAATAAGTGAGGGTAGGAATGATATAATGAACCAATTTAGTCAGCAGGTAACCAGTTGAGTAGATAAACTATGCTGTGGAGGTGATGTAGTGAGGTGAAGATATACTAACACTGAAGCAGCCACTGCATGAACCTACAGGGAAGACATTACATAATACCACATAGTCCATGAATAGTACACAGCTGAAGTTTGGTACATCACAAAAGTTCAGTATTACAATAGTGCCAGGGCTGAAGAGGTACTGTAAATTAAATGCAAACTGCGGTGATGGTGCTGTGGTAGCGTTATCGCCTCACAGTAAGACGTTGTCCTGTTCAATTCTCAGCTAGAGCGTCTTCTGTGTAGAGACATGCGTGAATGGGTGTACCTTCGTTGAAGGCTGTTCATCAGGGCTGGCAACTCGGCACGTAAAAATCTTCTGCCAGTCATTAGCTTCTGTCTTCTGTGTAGAGACATGCGTGAATTGGCGTACCTTTGTTGAAGGTTGTGCGTCAAGGCTGGCAACTCGGCACATAAAAATCTTCTGCCAATCATTAGCAGACCGGAGTTCCGCTGTGGCGACCCCTAACAGGGAAAAGCCAAAAGACTCAACAATATCCACAAACAGTATACAACTATTGCTTTATGTTGTTGTTTTTCTTTCGGCTTTTCCTGGTTAGGGGTCGCCACAAAGGAACTTCGGTCAACTGATTGGCAGTCAATTTTTATGGTGCCGAGGTGTCAGCCCGACGCCCAACCTTCAACGAAGGCACGACCATTCACACATGACTTTCAAATGCCACTCGACCGCGGGGTGGACATACAGTACACAATTACAGCAGTAAGAGAGCAATACATAAATTCAGTATAATAACATGATGAAGGTACAACAGGTAGTAAAAACAGTAGGATCAGATGCCATCAATAGGGTGATTAGAGGCTGTCTCAGATGACACATACCTCAAGCTTCAAGGTTTGACAGCCACTGACAGCATGAAGAGAGGTTGGCTTGGATGCCATAAAGCACACACTATAAAGAGTAAGTAATGATTGCTTTTAAGATTTAGCATACTTAGTTGCCATGCATTTGGATACAAGCAAATTCAGTTACTGACTATAACTATTTATTTATTTATTTTACATTTATTACTTAGGTTGGTGCTCTCATCTGAAGACCATTTTCAGACATGACCCAGGCCAGGTGGCATCAGAAAATAATATCACAGAAATGGGCGTGGTTTGGATGGCAAGTTGAAAGCAGCAGAGTTCTTGAGCTCTGCAGTTTTTATTTTTTCACTAACAGGATTTTTTATTTCATTTCACCAACAAAGACCTGAAACTATTTCTTCTTCTTCTGGCTTTTCCTGGTTAGGGGTCACCACAGTGGATAACCTGTCTGCTCATGATTGGCAGTAGAGTTTTACAGTGTCGAGTTGCCAGCCCGGCGCCCAACTTTCCATGGAAGGCACATACACACACACACACACACACACACACACACACACACACACACACACACACTCATGCCTAGGGCCAATTTAAAGTGTCCAAACCACCTACAGTATGTCTTTGGGATGTGGGAGGAAACCGGAGCACCCAGAGGAAACTGACGCGACCACAGGGAGGACATGCAGACGCACAGAAGGCACCCCAGCCAAGGATCGAACCAGAGAACCTCTTGCTGTGAGGCGACAATGCTAACCGCTGCACCACCGTGGCCGCCCTAAAGACCTGAAACTACCAAAATCAGATTATGCAAGTCATAAGCTACAGCTTGGTGTAATTTGTAATCTAAAATTTTCATATATTCCTGTCAAACTTTCAAACAGAAGGGACATTGAAACCAAATTCACGAAGGAAAATGAGCAGCTCCAAGAGTTCTCTCAGCAAGAAACTCCAGTGAAGAAAGAAATGCAGGAAATCCTTACTACAGTTCAAAACTTTGTAGGTAAATTAGACAAATTAAACTTAAAAGTGGGCAATATAAAAGAAGATACCACCAAACTAATAACCTTATTAAATGAGTTCATTAAACAACAAACTGTCCAGATTGCTGCTTTGGAAGATTCTGTAATAGATATAGACTACAGGTTAACAGAAAGAGAGGAAAACATAGACTTTCTTCTTCAAGAAAACACCAGACTCATTGAAAAGGTAGACAACAGTGAGAATAGAACCAGGAGAAACAGTATAAGTATCTATGGCATCCTGGAGCAGATGGAGGGGGCAATATGATTAATTTCATGACTTCTTGGATTCCTAAAATCCTAAACCTACCTGAAGCACTATCCTTCGGTATAGAAAGGGCACACGGGTCTTTAATTACAACCTCTGTATCCAGTAAAAACAGGTGTCCAAGATCTATTATCTATTATAACGGGGTTATAAAGGTTAATTTGTTGCTAGATAATTCTGCCAAACTGAAATCTAAGCCAATGCAAAGAAGGTTAAATACAGATTATATGGAAGCAAAACAGTCACTATGTAAAACTAATTGTAATGAGGTGTTCAATGGAAAAACTGCAGATGGAATGTGGAAAGTTTTGAAAGAGAAATTGTTTGAGTGCAAAAAATCAAAAAAATGTTTAACATCAGGATCTAGGCATACAACATCAGGTGGATATATTTCCATAAGAAGAAGATATCTGATTAAGGTGAGAGACAAAAAATACAAGACATGGAAGAGAGGTTGAACTACAACTTTGAAAACTGAAATAAACAAGCACGACAAACAGATTAAACATAGTGTGAGACAAGATCAAAAAAAATTTGAAGAAAATTTTATATAAAGATATTGAGCATAATAGGAAACCTTTTTATAAATACATAAGATGTGGAAGGATTAAAGACACACAAATTGATAAACTGTGCAGATTCTAAAATGTATTCTCAGACACAACAAATTATAGATATATTTACGAAATCTTATGCAAAACAGTTTTGCTCCACAAAAGGGGTAGTAAGTTGTCCTAGTGACATCCAGGTAACCCCAGATACTGGAATCAAATTAGATTATATTGAAAAAGAACCACACAAACTGGATCCAAACAAAGCACAGGGAGGAGACGGAATTAGTAACAATGACCCGAGAACACTTCAGCAAGAACTTACAGTACCATTATATCTATTATTCACTAGGTCATATAAATATAGGGAGATTCCTCAAAATTGGAGACATGCGCTTATTAAACCTGTTTTTAAAAGAAAGGGGAGTAGGACAAACCCAGAGTCATATAGACCCTTAAGTCTACTTTCATGTTGTGGAAAAATAATGGAAAAGGTAATACTGGATAAGTTATTGTCAGAACTGGATAAGTTGGGACTTGATACCATATATCAGCATGCATATATTGAAAACAGATCTATTACACCTGTAACATGATGTTCTATAACAATATAATAACAGCTATAAATGAAAAATTGTGCTGTGATGTAATTTATATAGATTTAACTTCAGCATTTGACAGGGTCATGCACATAACACTGATCAATAAATTAGTACAAGTAGGTAGTGATGTACTCTTGATAAGATGGATAGCTGCATGGCTTACAAATAGGACATGGCAAGTATCATACAGCAAATGAACAGGCAAAATCCTTGGTTACAGTCAGGGTGTCCCACAGGGCTCTGTCCTAGGCCCTTACTTGTTTAGATTGTATCTTTCAGACCTAACTTTTTCATCTGAGGTGTTCTACAGTCTATATGCAAATGACCTGAAATTGGGTAAACTGATTACATGTGGTACAGATAAGGCATGTCTGCAAAATAACTTGACTAATTTGACCATTTGGGCACAGGAGAATTGTTTGTTTGTATCTTTCGGCTTTTTCCCAGTTAGAGGTCGTCACAGCGGAACTCCGGTCCGCTAATAATTGGTAGTGGATTTTTACGTACCGGGTTACCAGCCCTGACGCACAACCTTCAATGAAGGCACACCCCATTCATGTATGCCTCCACACAGAAGACGCTCTAGCTGAGAATCGAACGGGACAACATATTGCTATGAGGCGACAATGCTACCGCAGCACCACCACCGCAGTTCTATAATATGTTGATAAATACATCAAAAACTAAGCATATGAGATTTGGCAGGCATAAACTGAAAGGTGAATATTTAATACAGCACACTGTGATTGAAACTGTAGACTCATTTAAGGACCTGTGTATATGGGTAGATTCAGCTATGAGTTTTTCTAATCATATCAACCAATTGGTTAATGATAGTTATAGAACTACAGGTTGTATAAAAAGATTTATAAAGTCTAGGAAATCAAAACTAATGAAGTCATTGTTTAGATGCATTAGACCCAAACTTGAGTATGGAATAACAAAGACTAAAATATCGGAACTTGTGCAGTGTCTCTTACAGATATCTAAGAGGAGATCTTATTCAGGTATATAGGGCATTTAGGGACAACTACCTCTGGGAATGTTTGGGGTTAACAAAATGTACTAGAGAATCATCAGACAACCTATGTAGGAGATTCTATAGGAATGAGATGTGTACTAATTGGTTCTCTGACAGAGTTGCGGATGCATGGAACAGACTACCAAATTACATTAAAGCAAGTACTAGTTTAGATATTTTTAAGAACAGCCTGGATACTTACTATGGGAACAAGTGTTTTGGTATATTGGCAAATGAGAAGGACATTAATGCCCATGCTTGAAATATTTCTATGTATGTATATATGTATGTGTATATATTATTGTAAAATTTATCTCCTCTCAAGACAAATGCCTTGTTTTAAGAACTGCCTGGTTCCTTGCTCCATTAAAAATTGGTGACCAAACTATCAGGTTTGACAATGACTTTTTACCCCTTGTAATGTCCAACAGAAGAGCATGTGTCCCTCTATTAGAATCATTAAAAAAGGAAGGAACCAAAGCTCACCTCCTATTCCCAGCAAAAATAAGACTATCCCTGCCAGAAGGAAGGAAAACTTTTGACTCTCTTGAAGAAGTATACACATTTGTCCACCTGAACTCATGGATTCTTCAATGAATGCAAAAGACAAGCTTCAAAAATGAGTGGACTATTAAAGAAAAAAAGAAACACAGAGACAAATGATTATGCATAACTTTACATTTCATGGAAGTTTTTGTTTTCTCCCTTCTAAATAATGTGGAATCATACACAGAAGTTAATGTAACTTTTTTTCTCTCCTATTACCTTTTCCACATCAATGCTAACTTTATAAATAATATATAGTACTCAAAATTCAAGTAAATCAAAATCTTATCCAGCTGCAAACTACTATTTTATAATTTTATCTCTTTGTGCATACATGGCATAGTACTAGTGAAATGGTATAAAATCACTCACTCATTTAATATATTTATATTTCTTTTATATCCTATACTTATTTATTCATGTATGTGCCTTCCCTTTCTGTTTTAGTCCTAGTGTCATAGTATTTAATCACTGCAGAAGAGAGATATGCTTACTGTGTTACTTTTAAGTATTAAAAAAGAAAGTGGTGACATTTTATTATTATATATACATTTGCTACTTAACTGAACTTCTGTAATGTGCTCCATTTAGATAATATACCTTATAGTTGTGTACGGTTGGTAATTTGGAGCCTTTGTTTTAAATATTCATTTTACAAGCTTCACTTCACTAGAAAATTCCCACATACTTAGTTTTCTGATTGAATTTTGACAAATTGTTTGACAAGCTCGAGCTTCTAAAGGCTTCAGTTAGCTCTCAGACTCATGAGAAACAATCAGTGCTATCTTTTAGGAAGTAGACATGACCTTTGAACCTGTTTCTCTTCACTGAACTCTAACATTCAAGTATGATCGTTTGAACTGTGTTTTCATTCATTTAGCAATTATTTGTATCTAAAACATCTTATAAGCATATGTTTTGTTGTAAATAGTGATTTATTTGATCTGAATTACATTTATATTTAAATAAGAATTACAAATATGTTTCTGACAGTGACAGTTTTAAATGCATCTTTTTCCTTGTCTGCTTTAATGACATTATAATCCTGCAATTACTCATAGTAACAAACAATTATTAGGATTAATCAGTTTATCTTAGTCTGTTTAGATAAAAAAATTAAGAAATTGTATACAGCTTCATGTCCTTAGTTCATGCATACATAGGGTCTATATTAGATCACCGAATGCTTAAAAAAGAGAACGGTGATTAATCGACCCTATGTAAGCGAAAGCTTACAATTTTGAACTGTCAAAATAGTGATTTTGTTTTTCCTAGGGAAAAAAAAATCGCTGTTCCAACAAAAAAAAAAAATTACACATTACATTAAGTAGGGGGCTTCGCCCCACACCCCCCTACTTAAATATACCAACTTCGAGACCACACTACAGTGCCAAAAATGGCAAAGTAATGAATTGGCCAAGCAAATTCTTCCCAGGGAAAGAATTCACTCAAAAGCCGCTTTGATATTTTGCCGTTACAGGCTTTTGAGTTCGACCAAGACGCATTCAAAATAATGCGTCTTCGGTCTTCTAATAGGGAACCCATACATAGTATATTAAGTCAAATTGTTCCTTTTGTGGAGGGCGGACCCTAGTTGGCCAACTGAGAGCAGTGAATTTTGAGAGCTCCATAAACTAGTATAATAATATAGGAAAATTTTATTATTTTCAAGTTTAAAACATCAGAAATCTATAGACAAACTACTAAACTACATAAATATCAATTTTGGTGGAGATATACAAAAATTTAACTGTCAAGTAACTTGGAGATATATTGAGTCACTGAATATGAACAACTCAAGGAATTCTCATCCAGATGCGGCTTTGAAAAAATAACTGCAATTGATGACATCTACCTTACTGGAACTATCTTTGAAGATGGATGGCTTTAAAAATGACTTAGAAAACCTCAAATTAAAATTCTCAAAAAACAGACTTATACTCTTAAGGAACTATTATAGCAACACCATACAAAAATAACAAATATAGAGACTTCTCTAAATGACACTGAAGGGAGACTCAAAGAGGAAGAATTCCAAAAAGAATTTCTGCTTAAACAGAATACATGGCTGCTTAACAAAATAGATGACTTGGAAAACAGGGAAAGGAGAAACAACATAAGGATCTTTGGTCTGCCTGAAAACACTGAAGGTGAAGCCATTATTTCATTCTTAACAACCTGGATTCCTGAATTTTTAGACTTGAAAGAGGGACTTTCATTTGGAATTGAAAGGGCTCATAGAGCACTGAGGAAACCTGCTTCTAACTCAACAAATAGCCCACCTAGATCCATAGTTATAAAATGTCTTTCATTTCTAGACAAGGAACTAATATTAAAATCTGCTTGGAGAAAATCACCCTTAAAATACACTCAAAGTCTAATAAGGTTTGACAATGATTATTCTTCCAGAACACTAGAACAAAGAAAAAAAGTCTGGCCAATAATAAAACTGTTGAAACAAAACAACATTAAAGCACAGCTGGCCTTTTCAGCCAAGATAAAAAAATACATTTTGCCAACGAGATGAGAACCTACTATATTCATCAAAAACAACAACATAGTGTATATCCTAGAAGAAATGGAATGGATGGCCCCTACTCTTAAAATAATAAAAGAATCAAATCCTTGGACTAATGCTAGAAAGAAGAAACAAAAAACTGATTCCAAGATAGCTGTCCCCAAAAAAATAACTCTTACAACTACATCTGTCAAAGTATCAACTGATATGGTATATCACTTGTCATCAGTTTTTATTTTAAAAAAAAGGAGGGTTTCTTAAACAACTGAGAAACAGTAATGATTTATTCAGAATGTTCAAAGAGTCCAATAATTCTTCACAAACAAAGGTAGGTCAAGATGGGTTACTATTTACATTATATATAAGCCAAACAAAGCAACATATAATACAAACATAAACATTTCGATTCCCCTACTTGAACTCAATGAATATTTATTTTGTTCATTTTTCATTGATTTTACTTATAATAATTTAAGTAATTAATTAACTAATTCAACAAGGTACCATTCATCAGAGTTCAGACTCAAATGTAACAAATTAACATCATATATAATAGCAGTAACAGTAGAGTGTTTTGAAAAAATGCTGTCATGGAGACAAATGCCTTCTTCGGTTAAAGTAGGATTTGGAAATGTCATGTATATCCTGATTAAATAATAGTAGCAAGCTCCTGGTACAAATGTCATCATTATTCTGTCTAAATATAGTTAATATCAATTATGGCAGATATCACAGCTACGAGTGCTGTTTGATCAATCCTGATATGATGTGCGTGGATGCAGCTGTATCTGGCAGCTAGTACAAATGTCATTATTCTTCTTCTTCTTCTTCTTTTGGCTGCTCCCGTTAGGGGTCGCCACAGCAGATAATCTGTTTCCATTTTTTCCTGTCTTCTGCATCTTGCTTTGTCACACCAACCACCTGCATGTCCTCTCTCACCAAATCCATAAACCTTATCTTAGGCCTCCCTCTTTTCCTGTTACCTGGCAGCTTCATCCTTAGCATCTTTTTCCCAATATACTCTGCATCCCTCCTCAGCACATGTCCAAACCAACATAATCTTGTCTCTCTGGCTTTGTCTCCAAACATTCCAACCTGGGCTGACCCTCTAATATACTTATTCCTAATCCTGTCCATCCTCGTCACACCCAGTGCAAATCTTAACATCTTCAACTCTGCCAAGTCAAGCTTTGACTCTTGCCTTTTTGTCAATGCCACTGTCTCCAACCCATATAACATAGCTGGTCTCACTACCCTCTTGTAGACCTTCCCTTTCACTCATTATTATTCTGTCTAAACATAGTTAATATCAGTTATGGCAGGTATCATAACTTCAAGTGCTATTTGATCAATCCTGATATGATGTGCATGCATGCAGCCGAGTCTGGCAGGTAGTACAAATGTCATTATTATTCTGTCTAAACATAGTTAATATCAATTATGGCAGGTATCATAGCTTTGAGTGCTGTTTGATTAAGCCTGACATGCTGTGTGTGAATGGAGCTGTGTCTGGCAGCTGTTGTATGTCGCTGTTTTTCTCTCCAGGAAGCTGTGGGTTGAGGTTGTGATTGAGGTTTACTGATGCTTGTGTATTAGGAAGAGAAATGTGGTGTTTTAGCCTGGATCCAGGGGAAGGGTGTGGATAAAACTGTGATTTGAGATATTTTGGAAGAGAATAATTTGTTTATACATCTGCTGAGTGAGAGGTGGGAAGGCTGGAAGAATGTGTTATCTGTTGTGGCAGCTTGTTTATCTGTTTGCTCCCCATTCTTTTCCTGGCTGCTGCCTCGCTGAAAGGGAGGGAATTTAGGCTTGAAGTTGCTGTGAAGTGAAGCTATGCTTCAGGTGTATTGTGAGCCTTTGGTATGCAGTACACAGACACACTAACAGAAACAGATACTCCCAGGTTGCTATGGTAATGGAGGCAGAGTGATGATAATGCTTAACAGCTCTGAGGAGACTCCAAGATGATTCTTGGCAATGACGTTTTTGGTTTTATAAATATATATATATATATATATATATATATATATATATATATATATATATATATATACATATATATATATAAAATAAAAGAGCTGTTTTAAACCACATGTACACATATTGATGGTCTCCCAACACTTCGTTTAGCTCAAGTTGATTCTTGATTAAAAAAAAAAATAATAATAATAAGCGCAATTTTATATTTAAAATGTACTTTGGTTCAAACACATAAAGGACTTACATAACAGAGGAAGGCTGAGTCATTGTGAAAGACTAAGAGCACTTGGTCTTGTGCAGTACCCCTTGCAGTGGTCTGGGAGGTGAGCTTGCTCGGACATGTTGGGCATATGGGGATAGCTGATTCTAGGGGTGTTTGGGGTTGCTGGGATGTGCTAGAGAGTCATCAGATTTCCTTCATGGAAATATCTGTGGGAATGTAAGGTGTGTTGAGTGGTTCACTGGCAGAGTGGCCACTGCATGGAAAAGGCTGATAAAATGGAACAGGACAAATATTGGTTTGGATATTTTAAGAACAGCCTGGAAGCACACCACATGAACTAGTGAATGGTATTCTGGCAAAATTGGATGGGCATTGTTGCCCGTGCTTAAAGTACTCATGTATGTAAGGATGGAAATATACTTATAACAAATAAGAAACTAGAAGGGTCTCATAATTTAACGTCTATGGACTGTATAAACATGCTTGGAAGGAGCTAATAATAAGAATAAGCATTACAGCTTGTGGTCTCTCAAATAACTAAGCAACAGCCAAAAAAAAACCACACACACACACAATAGTTATGTAATGTATGATTTTAGTAAATCTAGATATAAAATATATAATCGTCATATAAGATGAAGCAGTCTGGTGAATTTGGATATTAAAGACAGGATTTAATAACATGGGCTTGTGTATAATAACACTACTATCTTAACTTGTTGTAAATGACATACACTACATTGAACATCAAGGAGAAGCATGATGATTTTCTTATATAAGTAAATATGCATAACAAGTCATGTAATTGCTTTAACTTGAGTTGTAGTTTCTGTAACCCATCATGACTATATATAATACTTTAGTGGTTACCAAGGTAACTAATGTTTTATACATGACTTCAAACTGACAAAGTTGTTCAAGAGAAACAACAGAAGCCTGAACTTGAAATGCCACAGAATGTAACAATCACATTCTGAACAAATAGAATTAAATTGACAACAGACACTCAGTTTAATAACATGGGCTTGTATATGATAACACTATTATTTTAACTTGTCATAACATCAAGGGGAAGCATGATGATTTTCTCATATAAGTCATAACAAGTCATATAATTGCTTTAATTTGAATTGTGGTTTTGTAACCCATCATGACCATACATTATACTTAAGCTGTTACCAAAGTAACAAATGTTTTATACATGACATCAAACTAACAAGTTGTTCAAGGGAAACAATAGAAGCCTGAACTAGGAATGTCAGAGAATGTAGGAATCACTTTCTGAACAAATAGTATTAAATTGACAATAATCACTCAATTTAACCATTGTTGATTATACAAAATAGAATGTTGCCATTTAAATCTAAAAACTTTCAGTATATGCCATATATGGCAATTTATGAATATGGAAAGGGAATTTGCAATCATTATTCACAATAAGTGACTTTGTTGTTTTTAACCTATAATTTCACTCATTTTATAATAAGAAATGACTTATATGAAAATCCATATGTGTAGGAAATCGGGGGAAGAGGGATGTACTGATAATTAAAATGCACTAACTTTCATCAATGTTCACATAAAACAAGCTTGATGCTTTAAGTAAGTTAGCAACAAACAAAGTGATTACTTAAATGCTGGCAAACAATGACATATAACTTTTGATATATCCAGCAAAATACATTGCATTATAAATATTAGGTATAAACATTATTACCATCTAGTTATATTAAGTAATAAGTTTTGAAAGACTTCATCAATAAGGGTGAATATGTTAAATAAATGTCCTATTTTACTATGATTGAATTGCTTGTCTTCTATCTTTCATGTAAATATTAATTGCTTATACAATAAGTAGACATTTATATTGTATTAGAATTCTGTCTAGTCTACAATAGTACTATATCTGTTCAAAATAATATAAATATTGCTTATTTCTATTACAAATATTCTGCATATGATAATTCAATTTATGGAGCTCAGATGTTCTGGATTGTCAAGGTATGAATGATAATCTGATGGATTTAGGTTTATCCATCAGATTAGGAATGATTTTCATTCCATGGATAGTGTGGATCTTAGTTTTGTTAACATTTATTAATTTAAATTTGTTATTTTGCAAAAACATTTTTACTATGCCTGACCAAAACATTATTAGTAATCACTCAAAGTATAAAACTGACAATTTCCTTTAAAAGCTCAAACATATATTTTATAGTTATCAGAGGAAAATGTTAATAGTCACAATAAAACAAAAATACATAGTCTAAATAACCTAATATGGATTTAACTTTATTATCTTTAAATACCAATGGCTTAAACAATCCTAGCAAGAGATCAAATCTACTGAAGTATTTAAAACTGAACAAAGCACAAATTGTCTTCCTTCGAGAAACTCATTTCAAAACAAATGACATTTACAAATGGAAGCCTAAGGAATATATGATATTGGTGCAATCGACTTATAAGACAAAGACAAAAGGGGTAACAATTTTATGGAAAACAAATGTGATTAATCCAGAAATAATATATAAGTATGAAGATAAAGAAGGCCTTATGGCATTAGTAATAGTTAAATATAATAACAGAAAAAGGACCCTAGCCAATCTATACTGGTTCCCAGGCATTGGAACAGGAACTGTTAAAAAAAATTTGGATTTCATTTCCAGTAATTATAAAGGCAGCTTAATATTAGGAGGAGATTTTAACTGTATATTTGATATTTCTGAAACTACAAATAAAAGACTGCTGCGTACATCTGCTGTATCAAAAGCTTTAAATAAGTGGGTAGAATAATTTCATCTTGCAGATACTTTCAAATTTAAAGAAGATAAATCTTTGTTGTTTTCCCATCAAGATCACAGATTTGGTACCCAAACTAGAAAGATAAAATATTTGCTGCCCATGACTTACACTCTAAAATCATTAATTTCTCAAACAATCCCTGTCCCTTTTCAAACTACAATTCATTGATACTAAAACTTCAAAATGGGTACAAACCATTAATCTTTAATTCCAGAATTCCAGCATATATAACTAAAATTAAAGAGTTCAAATCCTGGTTATTATCTGAATTACAGTTCTTCTTAGATATTAATTACACCACAGAGATAAATAAAATAATGATATGGGACACATTAAAAGCTTACATATGTGGTAAAACTCTAACTTGGTATAAAAAAATCAGAGAATGGGATTCTGAATTATTAGATTTACAATCCAAACTTTTGTCAGTAAAAGCTGAAATAAATCAAAATTACTTGGAGATGAAAAAGAAAGTATAAGTATTAAACAATAAATACAATAAAATTCTAACACATAAAACTAGTTTAGCTTTAGAAAAACTAAAAATTAATACCTTGGCCTCTTCTCCTGAATATCTACATAATTTATCCACAAGAATCAAAATACAGTCAAATGCTAATAACATTAAAAGTATCTTCCATGAAAAGAAAGGGAAAAATGTCTCGGATACAGGTGACATTCTTGATGGCTATAGAACTCACTATATGGAACATTTCCCAAAAGAAAATATACATATCGATCAATCAAATCTAGATGAAAAATGTTCTAATATAAAAAAGTACCAGAAAATTTAAAACTAGATCTGCAAGCACCCATATCCTACTAAGAAATTACAGATACAATAAAAGAGAGTAAAATAATAAAGGTCCATGTATAGATGGCATAATTATGGAAATATATAAACTTTTTCCTTCAAAGATACCATCCCTCTTCCATACAACTCTATTAGAAATTCAGTCACAAGCTTTAATACCACCCTCTTGGAGATATTCCTTAATCACACCAATCCTAAAGGAAAACAAATCCCCAAACCTCTGTACCTCATATAGACCTATATCATTATTAAATAATGACTATAAGATATTTATGACAATGTTAACTAACAGAATGAAAATGCCACTATCCAAAACAATAAGTAATGATCAAACTGGATTTATATATCATAGACACACACATGACAATATTAAAAGGATAATTTCTCTTATAGATTATGTTAATAAAGAAAATAAAGAAACACTCATAAATGGCTTAGATATAGAGAAAGCATTTGGTTGCCTAAATTGGGACTATCTATTCAAAATCCTAATGATATTTGAATTTCCTGCATCCTTTGTTCATCTCCTAAAGAATATATATATATATATATATATATATATATATATATATATATATATATATATATATATATATACAAATAATTTAGCGTATGTCAAGTTAGGTCTTTTTACCTCTGAAGCTTTACATATAACAAAAGGCACTAAATAAGGATGTCCCACATCACCGACTCTATTTGCTCTGGCTATTGAAATATTGGCAGATTCAATTCATAACAATATAAAAATCAAAGGAATAGATGTTTATGAACAATACAATTCTAAAGTAATGCTATTTGCTGATGACATATTACTAACATCATCTAATACAAAAGAGACATTAGAAGAATTAGATATATTAATTGAAAATTTTCACAAGACTTCAGGACTCCATTTCAATAAATCAAAATCAAAAATTTTATTTTTAAATAAAAAAAGTACTGCAGACTAAGGGGGATCACATCATAGGGAAACAAGACTCTACCTTAAAATATCTACAAATTGAGTTATGTAAGAATATGAATTAGTCTCAAAAAATAATATCACCAATACAATTAAAATCTCTGTGGAAAAATGGAACAAAATAATAATATTTGAAGATAGACTACAGTTAATAAAAATGGTTTTACTGCCCAATATCCTATATATAGCCTTGGCAGTACAATGTTACCAGAAAGAAATATACTTAAAGAAATAAATTCATGCTTAATAAAATGTTTATGGTTTTCCAAAAGAAACAGAATAGCTTTAATACATCATATCAGACCATGGAAACAGGGAAGAGTAAACATTCCTGATATAGAAACATATAAAAAAGCATCAATATCTAAAACAATCTCAGATTGGATAAGTCCAAATTACTCTGCAAATCAGAAAGAATTACTAACTGTAATATCAATAAATGAATTTGATTTACAAAAAAAATTTCAAATAACAGATAAAAACAATTTGGCATGGCATATATGTATCAGTATGCAATATAACATAATTAAAACCACAAAAACTTGTATGATTATTACATTGACTCATTTAGTAAAATTATTAATGCAAATATAGATTTAAAAATCTGGTTTGATCTTTTAACACCATTTATAGTCACAAAGAACTTTACACATAAAATATATACAGAAATTATTAATTCCTGGGAACAGAAATGATTTGTTTGTTGGCTCCAGTGTATCAAAGAACTAAAAGTTTTAGCTATGCAAGTAATAAAAACAACATACAAAATTCCACAACAGGACTCACTAATTTTACAGAGTATTATGTCATATCCGCAAGATTTAAGTAGAATAATTAACAATTCTTCATTTAAAGAAATACCTAAATTTATGAAATACATATATGAAATCATATATAATGACTTTGACATCGGAAACAATATTTCAAAATTTTACAAAATATTGATAAACTATAAAACAACACCCAAAACCTCATATTGGAAATATATAACAAAAGGACACTCAATACAGTTAACTGAAGATATTAAAACAAATTTCTTATTATCTATAAAATATACATCCTTTACACAATACTGGAAAGTTTTTAATTGGAAATGCTTGCACAGAGCATTCTTAACCCCAGACATAATCAGTAAAATGAGTTCTTCCATAAAAGGAATATGTTGGCGATGTGAGCAAGTACACAATGCAGATTGGAACCACATTTTCTTTGATTGTGTTAAAATTAAGCCATTTGGGAATGGTATTAATACATTTCTACAAACTTTATTTAAAGAATCATTTTTTTTAACTAAAGCTCTTGTATTATTAAATGTGAATGATGGTCCTCATTTGAATACGTCAAACATGTATCTAGTATGGACTATACTTGCAATTTCAAGGAAGGGTATAACAAGAAGATGGAATACAAATACAATACCAACTTTGGAAGACTTCTACAGCCTACTGAAGACCACAGCATTAGTGGAAATTAAAATTAAAGAACTAAGAATTCATCCAAAGCCATTTATCAACAACCCTTGGGGAAAGTCTTATCGCTGATTGACACTATACAATAATTGATCAGACACTCTGATAATGGCTTGGACATACTTATAAAGTAACTGTATACATTAAGATCTGTTATAGTGTCAGGCTAATGTAAATAGTCTACATAGTTATTTAAGATGTTATGTATAAATACTATGGAATTCATTCAAATTTATTTGGAAAATAAAAAAAATTGAGAAAAATAATTTTCCTTTTGTGTGTTTTTAATGTACATGCAGTTTCCCCTTCTGCTTGCTATTAACTTGCAGTAGCTACAAATTCCCACTAGATGTCATGAGAGGTTAGTTTGTGGCTTCTGTGAGAGATATAGTAAGCCTTGATTTAGTTTATTCATGCAGAAAGTTGTTAAAATATACAGTTTTATTATTTTCATATTTAGAGTTTTTAAATTGTCCATAAGAATTTTAAAAAAATATTTGTCGTAATGAATCAAGGAAAGCACTTTTCAATTTTACTTATAATAGCAGTCTCCATCAAATGATAATATTTAACATTATATCTATTAATGTCAGTGGGTTAAACAACCCCGTGAAAAGGAGTAGTGTCAACAAATATTTAACGCTGCATAAAGCAAATTTTGCATTCATTCAGAAATCCCACTTAATAACAGAAGATCTAAACAATTAACCTTTAAGGATTACAAGACATTGGTAAGTTCAAACTACAACCACAAAAGAAGAGGTGTCCTAATTTTACACAGAAAATCAATAAGAATTCCAGAAATAGTTGACTCATACTCAAGCAATGATAGTATGCTTGCTTTAGTCATACTAAAACTAGATATAAAGATGTACACTTTTGCAAACACTTACTGGATACTGGGTATTGGGACGAAAACTGTGAAAAAAAATATTTAGACACCATAACATTAAAGTCTGATGGTACGTTACTATTAGCAGGTGATTTTCATTGTATCTTGTCCTCCACTGATACTACAAGCTCTAAGCCCTTCAAGATGTCCCCTGTTGCCAAGCACTTGAACAACTATTTAAAAGATAGAAACCTAACTGACATTGATGGTATAAAAATATTATCCTCCCTGAAATAGTCTCACTACTCTTAGAGATTTGGCATGCAGACCAACATAGACAAAGTCTTCGTAACCAGTTCTTTACTTGCCAAAAATGATAATGTAGTGCTGACATCATGCCCTATATCTGACCACAATGAGATCACCTTCAATGTAGCACTTAATACTGACCCTTTAAACTTCTGCCAAAGACTACCTGCTTATCTAGTAAGAGTACAAAGATTTAAAGTATGGTTTCTAGATGAAATAAAGCTTTACCTAGTCATCAATAATAATGGAGAGGTTTCAGATGTTATCCTATGAGACACTTTAAAGGTAGTCTTACATGGTAAAGTCAAAAGTTGGTGTATGAATAAACAGAAAGAATATGATAAAAAAACTGGTAGACATACAAAAAGAAACTGATGGACTAAAACAAAAACTTACAGCAAATGACACATCTGCATTAGCTGACATATGAAAACTGAACAAGGAATATCAGGATATCATGCAGCATAAAATATCAATAAATCTGGAAAGAATCAGATTACAATCCTACTCAATTAATCCCAAGAGTATGCACAGCATTGCAATTAGATCTAAACATTTAAATGAAAAAAGTCATATAAAAGAAATAATATACACCAGAAATAATCAGACTATCAAAGTTACAGATCTAAAAAAATATCATGTCATGTTTTAAAAACCATTACAAGAATATTAATACTAATAACTCATATACAAGTGATAAAAGTATAGACAACTTTCTTGCTAATAATATTAAAAAGAAGTTATCCAAACACAATATTAATAACATAGATAAACATTTTCCTTTAAAGAATTAAAGGAACAAATAAAATATCTTACAACAAAAGGTCTAATTCCAGAAGTTTACAAACTCTTACCTGATAACATCTTGAAAATCTTACTCATTGCATTCCAAGAAGTTAAAACTACAGCAAACATCCTTCCCTCGTGGAAATATTCTATCATCTCTGCCATCTTAAAACCAAATAAAGAGCCCAAAATTTGCACATCATACAGGCCAATTTCTCTGCTTAACATTGATTACAAGATATTCATATCTATCTTAACAGTCAATTTATATAATATTCTTTCGATATTAATTCATGAAGACCAAACCAGGTTTATCAGAAAAAGAAAGATACATGACAATTTAATTAGATTACTGTCCTTAATAGACTTAACAAACAAGAAAAAAAGAGCTTTTTATTTTGAGCCTTGATATAGATAAAGCTTTCAACTCTCTAAGTTGGCCATATCTGTTTAAAGCTCTGCAAAAATACAGTTTCTCCCCAAACTTCATAGGATTAATTTAAAAACTATATGAAAAGTCCATAGCCTATGTAAATATTGAATCTTGTCTATCTAGCCTATTCAGAATATTAAGAGGTACTAAACAGGGTTGCCCAATTCTCCCCATTACTCTTTGTCATGGCTATTGAGCCTCTTGCAAATTATGCTAGAAATAATGACAGCATTAAAAGATACAAAGTGTCAGACAAATTATCACCCAAGATACAACTGTTTGCCGATGACCTACTAATAACTTCTAATGATATTGAAAATTCAGTAGATCACCTATTACATAATCTAGACTTCTTTGCAAACATATCTAGCCTAAAATTCAATCACAACAAAACTCAGGCACTTCTAGTGAATAAAAATGTTACTATGAAACTTAGATCAAAAAGAGACATAAACTGAGAAGGCACACATATTAAATATCTAGGTATCATTATTGAATCTAATTATAAGAAATCACTCACATCTAATTACCAATAACTTATAAACTCAAATAAATGTCTAACTGATAGTTGGAACAGACTCTTCCTCACATTTGAAGACAGACTAACTTTAATCAAAATGATACTGGTACCTAAAATCTTATTCATTGGCCAAGCTCTAATAATTCCCCCACCAGTAAAAAGTAAACAGAAAATTGGTAACTTATTACTCAACTGCCTTTGGTATCCCAAAAAAAACAAGAAACTGTCTTCTCTGGCACACCACAAGCTAGGATGAAGGAGGTATAGGGTTTCTAAATATTGATTTTTATTTAAACTTCACATTTATTAACATAGTGTTGCTTTGGAATAACACTTCTTATACAGCATATTGGAAATCAGTACATGAAACCTTTCTTCTTAATAGTAATAGGACATTATGTGAACCATATACTCAAATACATACAAACATCTTTATATGGATTTTAAAAATATACATTCAAAGTGAAATGTCAAAACTTGTTCTTATACCTCTTACAAACCAAATATTGCTGTTGTTTAGAAAGGTTATGTTTTCTAATCAATTAATTAAGAATGTATTAATAATTATGTTTCCTATTACCCACACAAATGAATGTTTGATATTGTTTGATATGCAGAAAATGTTAGAATTTAAGAAGGGTGACCTATTATATTGGAATAATTTTCTCTCAGCTAATAAAATAAGTCCTGCAGACTATTTGATCATCAGACATAGTCTGCAAAATTGCAATTGGCTGGACATCCAAACTTTTAAGGATTTTATACATACTAAGCTTGTACCTTCATTAGAGGCATACAATAACAGTAACTTAAAAATCTTGGATTTTATCTCAACAGTTATTAATAGCTCACCCAAGAACACTTCATACATATCTGTTATTTATAAAATTCTTAGAAATGATTTTAGCAAAACAGATGTCTCTTTTTGGAATTATTCAAGTAAAGTTAATAAAGAAGTACTCTCAGAAAAAGATAAAAAAAACTTTGTTTACAGTCAGTGAAGGAATCCACATCTTTTCTGGCATGTATACACATGGAAAATTTTACATAGATGTCTTTTCACCCTACATAGACTAGAAAATGTGCAAGAAAGATGAAATGAAATGCTGGAGATGTGGACACCCTGATGCTGACTGGATACAAATGGTTGTTAATTTCCCCATTTTGGTCAGACTTTAAATATCTTTGTAAAGCTCTACACAATGACAACTGTATAATTTCTGACTCCCTTATCCTTTTCAATGTTTCTGTTCCTGAAGTCATTCCTTTTTTTTTCCATAGTAAATCTTTATTATTTTACCAATTTTCCATACAACAAAGAAAAAAACAACAAAAAAAAAAAAGGAAAATACAAATATTGCCCATATTAAACTAGTAATACCTATACTACAAACTATATACATTATTTACACAAATGCTTCCATCCTTTAAACAAAAAAAAAAGAATCTACTATCATTAGAATGAATTGTTCTTACCAACTTTCACATCAAGTATGCCTGTCCTGGGATTGAGCTGAGTTCGGTACATTAAGATAATATAATGTTGAAAATTTGTTCCCACACCTTCGGGTTATTAATATTCCTTTTATTATCCTTAATTAAATCCCGAAGTCATTCCTAAAAACCAAACATTTTCACTATGGTCTATCCTCTCTATAGTAAGGAAAATTGTTACTAAAAATTAGAAAGCCCAAGCTACTCCTGTCTATAAAGTTGAGTTTATTCATCTTGTAAAATGAGACTGCTACTATAAAAGCACGGACTAACAAAATAACTAATCATTTAATAGTTTGGACAAAATTATCTAATCTGTTAGAGAAATATAAAGTGTTCTCCTATGTATATTGTTTTTTTAATTGTTATGGACATTGTATGTAGTTTATTTTTTTCTTATTACTATACTGTTAAGTTATTGTGTTATAAAATGAATAAAAACATTTTGGAAAAAAAGAAGACAATATCACAGAATGTAATATACAAGCAAGCAGAAGAATGGTTTACGCACAAACCTCAGTAGTAAGCAATATTGCACACAAACAGGCAGAAGAAACAGTATTAAGGCCTTATAGGCACAAATCACATTAATGATACATTTAAATGGAAAATATAAAAAATGTACAAGTAGAGTGTCAACAGAGGACAGAAGATTTGGGGGACAGTGTTAAAGAAGAGCTAAATGGAGGGTGGAAAAACGAGAACAAGAAATAAAAGATTTGGGTTACATATGTCAGAAAGGAGACACACTGGAGTCAAACAGAATAAAGTAATGAAGAGGGGTAAAAAGCTGAGTGCAGAATGTATTATAAAAGGGAGAGGAATCAAGAGGCATATGAGTCAGTGAACTATACGTATAGTGCAGGGTATAGCAGAAGAACTAAAATTGAACTATAGGGTTGAATACTAGTTGCAGTGGTGGATTATAATAGGGATCTGCGTGGCTCCCTGGGGACTACAGCTCCAGAGGGCTTATAGCCAGCCAACACAATGATTTAATTCTAAAACATTTTGTTATGTTCCACACAACTAACTAATTTTAATTTATGTGGTGAATATGACGATCGCTAATGAAATGTGTTTACCTTTTGTTAAAAAAGCATTAAATGATTGACACTGTGAGTATTTGCCTCTCTATACTTTCAGTGTCTATCATCTGTACATGTGCAGCATGGACAGGAACAATATTCATGTAAAGTGGGGGATTCCTGTATTTATTTATAAGTAAAGCGTGTTTCTTTACAAATAAATAAACCAATCCTAATATCACAGCTTTTGGAAGCCTGTATATATTATAAAATATAGTGGGAAGCAGTGGACTACTTGTTTAAAAATGCAGTAGAGGTTTTCATCATGTCAGTAGTAGGTAAGTATGTTTTCTTTTATGCTGGCAGGCAGAAAGATAAAACATTTAGAACTGCAGTCCCTAAATAAGTGTGATGGCTGAAAACTCATGGATGGAAGCAACTTTAAGCTCTTGGTCTACCTACATTAAAGCCTAGCATTACAGAATTAGTGAGCTTTTATATGAAATATGCTGGAATATTTATTATTTTGTGACTATGTGAAACAAAGTTGAAACTGTCTCTAATTTCACAGAATGACCTGCTCTGTGCCTCAAGTGGAGGTTGACATGCTTGTGGGCTATATATTCCCACAAAGTACTTTACAGTGAAAAGTTATTATCTGAATTTTGCAACAAAAATAGAATTAAAACATTGTATTTTTTTCAATACTAAAACACAAAATGAAAGCTAATCTCAAATTCCAGTGTTTCTGCTAGGTATACATACCCATCTTCTTGCCTTAGCTATGAATAAAAGGTTCAGGGTTTTAATTTTGTTAGTGTAATTTGAGCACTCCTTGCTATCTTAACACCTAAACCACAAAAAAAAGAAGTTATGTCCTTACCATAACGTTCCATGTGGAGTGTTCATCTCGCCTTGGTTATTACACATGGGTTCGGAGCCGATCCTGCGACTGCAAGCTCTGCATCGAGAAGAAGCTCGAGGACATCTAATACCCACAATCCCTCTGCCTTTACCTCAGATCTAGTTTGCAAGCAAACCAGACATAAAGCACGCACACATGCCAAACTATATACATAGAAGTACATATATACAAACATACCAAGGGTATGATAGTAACACTAATAATGCAACAGCAGAAGGAGAATACTCCAGACCAGGCACCTTCCTAAGGGTGGGAGGGTGGGAGATGAACACTCCACATGGAACGTTATGGTAAGGACATAACTTCTTTATGTGAGAGTGTTCAATCTAGCTCCATGATCCTGAGGAACTCAAGGGAGAACGTTCTTGAGCACAGTGGAACCAAAGGTTGCCCTATCCCTAGAAACCCTGTCCACTTTGTAATGAGAGATAAATGTATGTGGTTTAGTGTCTAGTGGTAAGCGGAGAGCGTGAGCCAAAGATGTAGAAACTGATCTGGTGGAATGTCCTTTGGGTTTTACTGATAATGTTTGATCAGAGGCCTCATAAACATATGTGATACAGTCAGTTAGCCATTTAGAAAACTGCAAGACCCTTCTGCTGTCAGCAAAAGCTACAAATAGTTGATCAGATTTCCTGTGATCTTTTGTTCTATCCAAATAAAATCTGAGTTGTCTATGGACATCCAGTTTGTGCAACATATACTCCAATTTATTAGGTGGTTCTTAAAGAAGGTGGGTAATTCAATGGACTGATTAATATTATTAGAAGAGCAAACTTTGGGGAGAAAGGATGGATTAGTGCATAGGGATACTCTGTCAGAATGAAATATTAAATAAGGATGTTTGACAGAAAGGGCCTGAAGCTCAGACACTCGTCTCAGAGATGTAATGGCCACTAGAAAAAAAAGTTTTTCATGACAAAAAATTTCAATGTGCAACTTGAGGCTGGTTCAAAGGGTGGCAACATCAATTTAGAGAGCAATAGGTTCAAATTCCACGGTGATGTCGGACTTCTGACTGGTGGTCTGATATGAAAAGAACCTTTTAAAAGGCTTTACAAAGTCTGTGAGCTAATAAAGGCGCACACATTCCTCTACATGATAGTTAGAAATGGCAGCTAACTGTACTGCTCCTTCATGAAATAGTTCGGTCAAGAACTCTAAAATCTTGTTTATAACAGGGTCCAAATGATGTGACTCCTTAAAAAAGGCAAGCGTTTCCACTTACTGGTGTAAGTCTTTGTAGTGGAAACTTTATGAGAAGCTACTAAAATATCTTGAACCATGTAAGGGGAACACCACCCTGGCTAAAAAAAGCGGAGCAGCCAAGCTGCTAGATGGAGAGATTCTAGAGATGGGTGAGGAACACCGTGAGTCAGTAGATATGGCTCTGGGTCCAGCATCCAAGGTCCCTGATGCAATAGAAAGGGGAACCAAATTCAATGAGAATAATAGTCCTCTGAAGGTTGTTGGCTTTCTGTAGAAACTTTGCAATCAGAAATGGAGGAAAAGCATATAGGAGCACCAGCGTCCTGGGGACTTCGCTCCTGCATTAAAAATCCTTCTCACAACTGTTTGAGGGAGGCAATAGTATTGCCCTGCTCAGCCTGTCGGCTATGACGTTGGATGACTCTGCCCATTGCCAAATTCTCATGGCCTCTCTGCATAGTTGGTAAGACCTGGTTCCCTGCTTGTTTATGTACCAGACTACGGACATGTTGTCTGTCTGAACTGCAATGGTCCCTGGAGGAAGAAGGGGAGCAAAGGCAAGCGCAAAAACACTGCCCTCAACTCCAGAACATTGATGCAGATTGTACTCCAGATTGGTCCATTCGCCTTGGACTGTCTGTCCCTGAAAGATTCCCCGCCCCACCCTATCAGGTCCCGGTTATTGGTTATCGCTGGCCGTGCGGGTAGCACAAATGGTCTTCCGCTGGATAGGTTGCAAGTCTGTAACCACCACATTAGGTGTGATTTGCATGTTTTCGTTATCAATATTTCGTGAGTCAGTGGAAGTTGTTGGAATGACCATTGTGCAAACAGAAGCCATTGTAGCACTCTCATGTGCAGTCTTCCCAATGGTATCGCAATGAGAGAAGCTGCCATGAGACCCAAGACTTTCAGAACAATTTTGGGACTTTCTGGACGACAGCAGAAGGGAAATGTTGATTTGAAGTGCTACTATTCTTTCTGTAGGAAGTTTTAGAACTAAATGGGGTGTATCTAATTCCGCTCCTATGAATAAGATATGCTGTGATGGCTGTAGTAAAGATTTTTAAATTTACTGAAATTCCAAGGTGTGTACAAAGTTGTAGGGTGTAATCCCTGGCTTGTATCAGTTGACGCCTGGTGGTGGCAGATAGGAGCCAGTCGTCCAGATCAGATGAGACGCTACCACTGCCATGCATTTGGTGAAGACCCTGGGGCTGTAGTCAGACCAAAGGGCAGGGCTCAAACTGATAGTGACTGGCTCCAAATGATCCCTGGATGCCCTGGCCATTTTGATGTGGTAGTATCGTCCTTCAGATCTATTGAGCACATCCAGTGAATGGAAGGATCGACCAGCGTGACTTTTCCTTCTTGACAAAGGTGTTGAGATGGCTTAGGTCCAGAATCGGCCTCCAGTCCCCTGTTTTCTTTGGAACTAAAAAGAACCTTGAGTAAGTTCCGAATCCTATTTGGTCCGCTGGGACTGGTTGGATGACTCTTTTTCTAGCAGCTTTGAAATTTCTGTAGCTGCTGGGTCATGGGGTGGTACATCTGGGAGTTTTCTCTTTGGAATGGGTGTGGATAGAAATGGAATTTTGTAACCTCTGGTAACAACGCTTTTTACCCAATTGTCTAAAGAAGGTTTTGCCAGGCCTGAGGGTATAAGACTGCCTCCAGAGCAGGACAGTCGGGCCTCCTCTCAGGAGTGCTGAAAGGTTTGCCAGGAGGTTATCCCTGTCACCTTGGTTTTCTGCCTCTAGAGGGGCATCACCCTGTGTGTTTGGGAAAGATCCTGGTCTGGAAGGGGTGGAAAACGGACTCCGACAGCAGACAGAGTCTTTCCCTCCTGTTCACACCGGTAAGGGTCTCCTTTACTTTAGGGCCAAAAGTGTGGCTCCATCAAATGGTTAGTAAAGGAAGACTTGAAGGCTGAAAACGAACATAAGCGCATCCAGGATTATGATATCAGCCTCATGGACGAGTTTACAATGGATGTAAGGGTGTTGAGATGTGCTGTAACTTTCTGTGAAACAGCAGCATCTGTAGTACCCTGGAGGTATCTCCCAACTCTTTGACTAGATCCTCTGTAGCGTGTAAAATGAGTCAAATAGTTCAGTGAACTGAAAATTCCATGGTCCTAGAATCTTTGTTAGGCGGATGGACAGATGAGGAAGACACATCTCCTTTTCATCTACTGGAACTCCTTTGGTGAGGTAAGCCTTGTCCTGTCAATCAACTCCATTAACGTGACCCAGGAGGAGGAGAGGCGAGCACAAATGCCTTCAGCAAAACTGACTCATCCTCAGAAGGGAGGGATTGCCAGTCACCTCTCTGTTTTAGGATCTCCAAGATGTCAGAAAAGGAGACATCTTCTGAAGGTGACTTAGGGGACCCTTCTGACTCATCCAAGTCAGTATCGGATGTCAAAGATTCTTGTGGAGAATCCAAGTGTCTCCTCTTACCCTAGGGACTTCGAAGCCTCCGAGGAAGAGGGGCACCCTCTAGGGGTGGCTGAGAGATGTAGCCATGGGTGCAGAGGAGGATAACGGTCCTTTGTGGGAGGAGAAGCTGTTCCTGCTGATGTGGTTGTCTGGGACACACCTTCTTCCTCATGGTCGAAGGCCCCGGTATCTCCGGTTCAAGAAATGGGAAGAATCTCGGATGGAGCGGTTCTGGCACCGAGGGCTCCACAATCATCAGTTCAGCTTCTTCTGGCTCCGAAGACTGGACAGGTCTCGGAGGAGGAACAGATGGAGATAGTGGCAGGCCTTCAAGTCTCGACATCAACTGAGAGGGCTGTATGCTCCATCAATTTCTGCACCACACGGTCCAGCTGACCTCAACAGAGTCGGTGGAGGTCTGTGGAACGATGACTTGGGCTCTCGAGAATTTGGATGCCTGGTCTGAAGCATCCAGAGCCTCCTGGAAAGAGGGTTTCAATAAACCTCTGTCCATCAGTTTCGAGTGACAAATAGAACAGTCCTCTTGTAAGTGGAGAGGCCAAGGCACATCTTTTGGCCACACTGCAGCGTTTAAATCCAGATTTCATTTTCTCAGACATTTTGTAGTAAGAGAAAAAGTCAAGTCCAGTAACAGTCAATCCAGAGAAAAAAGGGTCAAATCCAGTAAATATGTCAGTCCGTTTGTCAATCCAAGTAGGGGTGGTAGGCCACGAAAAACTCTATACCAGTTAAAAGAAGTTAAACTAAGTTAAGAGGTTCTCTCTCTACACACACACCATACACTAAATACAGTAACTAGTGATTTTAAACAAGATCTCCTGAAAATTTAACAAAAAGAAAGTTAAATCTTAGAAAAACCCTCGAGCTAGAAAACCTCCAAACTAGATCTGAGGTAAAGGCAGAGGATTGTGGGTATTAGATGTCCTCGATGCAGAGCTAACCCATGTAAGAACAAAGGCGAGATTGAACACTCTCACATCAAATATTCAGGGAAGTCTGCTGCTCTGAACATTCTATTTGATACAAATATTATAGCAATGATTTGTCGTGGCAGTACATAGCCCTAATGAAAAAAATTATAGTTTAATTAAAATATTGGAACATAAAGTAGTTATCATGCTAATGCAAGTTACTGTAGTAACACTTGGGTATGTTGAAATAAGTATTTGTACCATGTACATGTTCATTCAATGTGTCTGGATTAATATTTTCACAAATCAGGAACTGTACTGCTTATACCTGGCTGGACAGACAAATTTTTAAGTACTGCTTTATTCCTTACTGTAATACTAATGAGTTAGCTAACAAAACAGCCACAACAAGAAAGTTAAAAAAATAAAAGTTTACAAGTCTACAGGAGCACCCACACAAGTTTTTAATTAGATATTTCTATCCCATTTTATAGGTACACAATGGGTTAGCAGCATATGCAACATGGACCTCCATAACTACAGCCATCACCTTTGGCACAGTGCTGAAGTACAAGGCAGGAAGTGAAGACTCTGGCATTAGCACTGCTGTGCTGTGTTCACTGTTTTATGAGCTTATACTATGGTATGTCATTTTCCCTTCACATAATATATCACCAGCTTTTTACTGTTTTTTTTTTTTAAATCAAAAGGCAAGATTTTGTTATTCTTACTGTTTTTTAACTTTGTAATATTGTGTGTAATTTTCTTTTTTAATTAACTATCAACAGCTTTTTATTTTTTTCATCGAAAGGCAAAATTTAAACACATATACTGGCAGTTCTGGAAGAGAATATAAAACTGATCCTACAGAAACAACAAGACATGCTATATTCTGGAATAATAAGACCAATGCTACTGTGTGACATACAGGGATAAAACCCTGACTACCTCTCAAGTGACCAGAGTTTAATCAGTGCATTAGCTGCAGGTAGGTCCTTAGCACCAGTAATCTGAGGGGAATCTAGTGTATGAAGGCACACTTTGCCTTGGGGTCTGCAAAAGCAGGCGTGGCAGAGCAACTGAGGGGAGGGGATACTCCCAATGGAGAGAGAGAGAGAGTGTAGCAGATAATGCCAGCGGTAATTCTACCTATACCAATGGTTATCCCAAACTATACATATATCTGTGGAAAATACTTCCTGCAAATGCTGATTACAATACTTCAAAATTAGGATATAAGTGAAGAATGATTCTAATGTAACATATATTAACAAGCTGTGCTGATATCAGTAAAACAATATAAAAGACAAAGGTGAAGATCAGATCAATGTTCACTGTAATTCATTTTGTACTTAAAATACTTGTTTTTTTTCCATTGTGCTTTTTTCATAAATACTGCAGCAAAGTTAATAATGTGATTTATGAGATAACTATAATATTCCCCATGAAATGTTCTAGTGTGAACTGCAGTGCTCCTATGAGATTTTATTTCTTGAGAATCATACTATTCCATAAAACTCAAGAAAGGTTTACATTTAAGTTAGTCAGTCATATGCAGTTAGTTAGGAAATCTGCTTTTACTGACAAGATTTTTTTCTGTATTATGCACAGTAGCTTGCAATAAGCTCACTAAAATGAACTGTGTTTGCTGTATAAATATTCATAACAGTTCATAGGTAAGTAGTAGATTAGCTGTCCTTGTAAGCCATTTTAAGCCTAGCCAATTTCACTTTCAAAGATAAGACTCGATCCCCGTCCCCTGTGTATGTGAGGTAAACACCTTAACCATTATACCAAGCCCCAACTCTCATAACCAACAATTTATCAGGGCTCCGTGTAACTTATTCACTCTGTAAAGCACTACTTCATTAAACAGAAATGTTCCTAAAACTGGGTGATTTAACATATTTTGTACATTGTATGTACTTGGCTTTCTGACCATAATAGACTGAAAAAAAATAACTCATTTGGATTGTCAAGCATGATGTTGGAATAGTGGGATAAATTCATGGCATTTGTACAGGCTTATGTATAACTTCTACATGTTTAAATATTCTTCCATGAGAAGAGAAAAATAGTTCAAAATTCCAGTGCTAAATGTGATCTGACTCTAATATGACTTTGTTTTAAAACAAAGTTGTAAAATACTGATCCGGGTGCTTAAAAGCCAGTTAAACACTTCCTCAAAACAATATAAAATCAATATATTTACAGTTAATAGAACTGGCAGCCTTAATTGGCAAATATCCCTTTTCCTTGTTGAACAGCTGATGGCCAAGCACCCTTTATTTTTTTTATTCATTTTGGTAACTGCATAGATGGAACAGTTCTGTGATCATTTTCAGCCACAAGCTGAACACAGAGGCACTAGTCAACTGCAATAGAATATTACAGTAGTAGCTTATAATATCAAAGTGTTATATGGTCTTTTACGTTTTACATGGAAGTCACTTTTCAGTAGGACATGTATTTCACTAGTATAGAATAAAGAAATCATTAAAATTCAGACTACACAGATGTAATAAGTACATATACGATACTTTAATATTTACATTGGAGTGTTCTTTGGAAGTTAAGGTTGCTATGTCATGGCTGATATCGAGTGAGTGTGCTGTGGCTAAACTACCTCACTCTTGCCTTAATCACTAAAGCATATGCAGTTGTCTTTTAAATGTGAGAAAAAATTGTCTCATGGGGGGGGGGGGTTCAATGTTCATTTACTTAGCATAAAACAACTTTGTTCCAACTAGCAGAAGCAATTTTTAAGATGCTTTTTTCACTGCTTGTCCTGGTCAACTGAAGTCTTTGTAATGCCTATAATTCAACAAAGTCAGCTCTTAGGCCATATAGGGAAGTTCAGATTATTAGCTTATTTATAAATGAAGGGATACTTGCTGTGGTAGAGCTGGAAGGTAGACAAAAGGAGATAGCCACAAGCTGGGATTGGTAGACAGACAGACAATTAGTTGGCTTTGTGCAGGGTAGAGCAGTACTGTTCTGTTCTAGAGGCAACGGCAAATAATCTACAGATCTTGCTGACTGTTGATTGGAGCATTTCAGTGTTTTGACTAGAGGTCAGTGCGAGCATGGGAAGGGCACATTCAAGACAGGATATGAGAAGATTCACTAACAGTGATTTGTGTGCTTAAGAGATAGGGTGATTAGGGATAGTGCATATACTTTGAACTGCTTACTAACTTTGTCACTAATGTATTCTGTATACTGTTTACAGGAAAGGATCTCAATTTAAAAAGCTTGAATTTTGTATTGCCACATATAATGAATCTTTTTTTTTTTTTTTGTCTTGGTAAAATATAATTAGGGGAATGTATGTATTCAATTCTCAGAGAATTCCAAACAACATTACTGAGTTTTATTTAATTTTAAGTTTTTACTTGAAATGTAAAGGCATAGGTGGTTAAGTGAGTGTCATTGCTGTTAGATGTTGGAAGATGAGGAGCCATTTTAGTGATGAATAATATCATCTGCATGTACAGTAAACATAGGAGTGGTCCAAGTGTGGAGCCTTGAGGGACTCCTGTAGACAAAATGCCTATATCTGAAGGCTGATTGACAAAAGTTAAAGATTCTAAGATATAGATAGTTCTTGCACCACCTGACTGTATACATGCCAAAGTTGTTGGTTCCAAGCTTTTGGAGTTAAACCATTTGACATATAGGGTGGTCAAATACCTTTTTAATGTTGATAAACCTCCAGCAAGGCATCCATTCTCTGTAGTACATTTTGTTACCTGTCAGTGCATTACATTATGCAATGAATCAATGCTGTGAGTTAGACAGTAGACTGCATTTACTGAGGTCTATGTTTATTTGGTTACAAAGGAGTTCCTCATAATTTTTGTGAGAGGGCATATAATAGAAATAGGTCTGTACTGAAGAAAGTATAGCAGTTTAGGGACATAATACTATGAGATTATTATTAAAATGAGATGGAACAAGCCATTTGCCATGGTAACCTTTGGACAGACGAATTATAAGTTTGGAGAGATGCTGTGCTGCATTCTATAAAAAATGAAAGATAATGTGAAATAGGATTATGGCTGGCCTTTCCCCCATTTTAATGTGTTTTGTAATTTATGTAACTGTAATAGCTCTGAAATGATTTATGTAAATGTAATAGCTCTGAAATGGAAGGGTGATGTGAAAGAGTAGGTCTGAGATCTGAGAGGTATGGTGGATTAGAAGAGAAATGACTGTTTTTTTCAGTTCCCTTTCTGCTTCATTCTTTCTAGCTTATCCCAGTGCCCCTGTCCATTGCCATGTGTTCTATTCTCTTTTACATTTCTTGGGTTGTCTCTACTCTAAGGCTAGGGCTGGCATGGAACCTAAGGGCATCCAAGGAGGTCATGTCATTGACTCCCTTGACTTTTTAATGTATAACTTAACCAGTGATCCCCCCACCCCGAGTCACTTGTTTTACATCCAAGGGCTACACCACTCTATCAGCCATGCCTCCCCACAGTGAGCACTTATACATGTATATATATATATATATATATATATATATATATATGCCTTCATCCTGTGATGGGCATGCCCATCCCTCTCTGCCAGTGCCTCAGACATCAAAACTGCTATTTGAACTCAAGTTGCCTGGGTTATAGTTATAACTTTATCCCTCTATGCCATGATGCCAGCTTAGAAAGGGAATGACTGTTGATGGAGTGGATAGTGGGTCAAAAGGGATAGAAGGAGCCACTTCCAAGATGGCTGCACATTGAGTAACAGCTTATTTCTGACTCTCCCAGTGTGAAAACAGAAACTCAGCAGAGAAGGCCAGTAGACTTGTGTTTATGGGTTAATTTCAGTAACTGGCTAGTAAATGCACTGCCTGGATTTCAGGAATAAAAAAATATAGAAGACATGGAAATAAATCTGCTACAAAAAGTGAGGAAGAACCACTGACTGTGGAAAGTTCTGCAGCTGTTCAGCAAAAAGAAGTGCAGCCTTCAGAAATTACTTCCAATAACCTACAGAAAGTTATAAGACAACTACACACAGACCTGGTTAAGATAAACAAAACACTGATGGATTATATCAAAATGAACAACAAAAGTCTGGGAAGAATGGAAGAAGCTTTAAACAGATATCCAGATGAGATGATAAATCTGCAAAAATTAGAGGTCAAAATGAAGAAAAGTCTGGCTGAATAACAGACTGCTCAGGAAGAGATGTTTCAAAAAATAATTGAATTAGAGGACAGAGCACACAGGGAAAAAACTGGGATTTTCAGCTATACCAGAAAAGCTGGAAGGAACATACTGCATTCTTTTTATGAAAACACAAACAAGCAACTGGACTGGTATTCCACAGCAGGAGTTGTTAATTGAAAGGGCACATTGTGTGTATGCTCCAAACCTGGCTATAAGAAAGCAACCTAGACCTTTAATAATAAAGATGCAATCCTACCAACAGAAGGAGCTGATTTTGACAAAACTGTGTCAGAAGGACAAAGTACTAAAAGTAGGAGACAGCAGAGTGCTTGTGGAGAATGATTACTTATTGCACACCAGAGAGAAAAGGAGCAAATTTATTGCAATATTCAGGGAATATCAAGATGCAGGTATGAGATTCAAACTGCTGTAACCAGCTGTCTTCAAGGTATTCTTCCCTGGAGGGACACATTTTTTGATGAAGTACATGCTAAGGAGGAAATAAAAAAGTTTGTCCAACAAAAAGTAAGCTGTGAAACAGAAGGATATTTTACTTTTTGTTCTTCTAGTAATAAAGGCCATAGAGGAACTGTACCTGTGAAACCTTTTCAAAATTTTCAACAGAAAATGTTGGAGAGGAAGATGGGAGCACAAGAATAGACTAGAAGAACTGAGAGTACATTGGAAATGAAGCAGAAACAGGAACCAGAGATGAACTGTAATAAAACCAATAACTTAATATGGGATTAAAATGCAATAATTATATTCGTGAAAGATGACAGAATAAAACATCTGGAAATATTGGACTTTTTAAGAATTTTTTGGACTTGTGGGGGACTCTAAAGCATATGCCCTACTTAATGTCAATAATGTTTGGAAAAGTGCTTTGGGGTGGGGAAGAGGAGGGAAAAAGTTAACTGTAAGTAAAGATTTGTTTTCTTTTACAGTACCGATTTTGTGCCATGTGGATTTCTTTACATGCTATAAAGTACATTTTTTCAGTTAGCTGTAAATGTAATGGGGATTGTAAACAGATGCTGCTAATCTTTTTTTTTTCTTTCTTTATTTTCTGTCTCCCATCTTCTCTCTTTCTTCTTGTTCAGTTCTAAGAAATGTAGGCACTGTAATGTAAAAAAAAGCCTGGTTAAAATCCATGATAAAAGAAACATTTATGTGGTTTTTCTCATTCTTGCATGAGGGAATGACTGGATTTAAGACCTTAGAATGATTTAGTAACAAGTTTTAACAGAGAGCAAGTAAACAAAAAAAGAACATTCAATATTATGAGGCTTTTTTCTGGCAAATACATGTATGCAAAGCAACAATTTTGCAGCTGGCCTTCATATTTCCATGGAAGCAATCTGATAAAGAGAAACTGGCTGCAGTCTGGTGAAGAGTAATTGGTTGTGGGGGGAGAGAAATTGGCTAGGAGATAATGTTCTCTGAAAGCATTCAGGGGTTTTCCCAAAGTAGATAATGTTCTCTGAAAGCATAGAATGGCTTTCCCAAAATAGTTAATGTCCTCTGAAAACATTCATGGGTTTTCCCAGCTGGGAGAGCAATAAAAATAATGTAAAACCAATCAGCACTTAGAACCACAAGCTTCACCATGCATATTACCATGGATATCCTTTATTTTAGGTTAACTGAAGTTTCTGAGTGTGGTTGTCAGTTTGGAACTTTTTGTCTCTATTAGGAAGGTAAAAAATTTTGAATGTGTACATAGTTTTCTGTGTTAGTATTAAGTTAATAGGTTTTAGGGTGTATTTTTGAGGACTTTCAATAAAAGAAAACATTTTATAAGATGTGGCATAGGCTCAAATGGATATGACAAGAAACAGTTGTATAAAAGATCAATCTACCAAACTGTGTATGCATGTAACACAAAAGCTGGAACTAGACATTTAACAAAAAAGGTGGGAATAATAACATTTTAATCAATGATTTTTTCATTAATGTCTTTAAATATAAATGGCCTCACTGTTAAATACAAACAAGAAAGAGTAGTGAACTACATTACAAAATGTAGAATGCAAATAGCTATGTGACAGTGGACACACTTAGAAAGAACTGTACATGTGAATTTGATAAAGAAAGGTTTTCTGGAAGGTTATTCAGTGGAATACCTGGGACAAATTAAAAGAGGAGTACTTATATTAATTGCAAGAGGAGCACCAACAGTGATAGAAGAACATAAAAAGATAATAATGGTAGATTTGTAGTGCTAAGGGGCTACTGGCAAGGGAGGAGGAGGATTATTCATTCCACCTAAAACTGCTATAATGGAGCTTAAGAATATTCTAGGAGAAATTATCAGTTTTCAGCAAGGAATATTACTTGTAGGTAGGGACTAGAATTTGATTTGCAACAGTGAAGATGTGTCTGGGGGGCCCAGAAGGGAAATATAACAAAAGAGGGTATGTTTTTGAATAAATTACTGAAAATATTTAGCATGGATCTTCTATCACTATTGCTGCTGAATTCAGTAATAGGAGTTTGGAGTGAATTTACATATTATTCCCCAAGATATAAAAACTAGGCTAGGCTAGACAGAATTTACATTTCACAGGAGTGTGTGCATTTAATTGAAGGTCTTGATACTTACCCAATACCTATTTTAGAATATGCAACAATAGTAGCTAAAATAAAAGCATCAGATAATGAAATACAAATGAGACATTGCACTTTCCCACCTATCAGTTGAAAAGAGAGGAATTTAAGGAATGGGTAGTCAAGATTATTTGGGAGCTGTTAGAGAGGATAGAAATTTCTTCTGAAAATATAGATAGGGAGTGGGATAAAATTAAGATGGATTTTAAAAATAGCATGGAAATGAAAGAAAGGGAGCTATGGTTCAGATGTAACAAGAAATATTTAGAGGGAATGACAAATGAAGTATTGCAAAATAGGGGGTATCTCACAGAGCAAGAAGAGGATCAACTGCAGAATGCTAGGCAGAAAATAAGGGATTTCCTCGATAATATGCACAAGTTTAGAAAGCTTGCTGTTAAGCAACTGTTTTTGATAATAACACTAAAGAGCAAAACTTTTAGCACAATGATTCAGGCAACAGAAAGTAGAAAGGGCTGTCACCAAACTTAGGGAGCCTATAACAAGGAAGGTAACAAGAGATCCTGTAGAGGTATTAGAAATATTTCAGAAATTCTGTGAGGAATCTCTATAAAGCAGAGAAATATGAAAATCAAGAAAAGATACAAATGGAAATGTTTATGGAAGAATTAACTATGCCAAGGTTAGAAGTATGTGATGTTCAATTACTAATGGTTAGGATAGGAGGAGATGAGATAAAATTTGTGATATATAACAAAGTCCCCCAGGAATAGATGGTATTCCTGTCGAAGTTTGGGAGTTAGGAGGGAAAAACTGATAAATATCTGGAAGTTTTCTTTAAGAGTACTTTAAGAAAAGGAGAAGTACCAGAATCCTGGAAGAAGGCGGTGGTAACAGTAATACCTAAAGAGGGTAAAGATCCATTGGATCCAGTTTCATACAGGCCCATTTCAATACTAAACCATGATTATAAAGTGTTTATATCCATAATGGCTTAAAGAATGGCAAAAGTGATACCAAAATTGATAGATATGGATTAGTGTGGTTTTGTCAAGGGGAGGCAAACAGTTGACAATATTAACAGAACATTGATGATCCAGATGGAAGCAGAATGCAAGAAAATACCACTTTTACTGGTGGGTCTTGATGCAGAGAAAGCATTTGACAGAGTAGACTGAGACTTTATGAGCAGGGAAATGGAAGCATTTACATTTCCTGAAAAAATTATAAGGTTGGTTAGGAAGATATATGCGGGATCGGAGGTGAAAATTAAAGTGAGTGGGGTCTTCTATGATAATTTCTAATTGAGCAGAGGAACCAGGCAGGGGTGTCCTCTTTCCCCTGAATTATTTGCATTATATTTGGAACCACTGGCAAAGAAAACAAGGGACTCAGAAATTCAAGGGTATAATTGATATAGTAGTCAAGAAAAGCTGGCTTTATTTGCAGATAATATTATTTTATACCTGACAAAACCAGAAAAAGATATTACAGTGTTGTGGAACATTTTGAGACAGTTTCAGATCTTTTCAGGATACAAAATTAATGAAGATAAAACAAAAGCAATAGCGGTAAATTATGTACCCACACATGAATTGGTTCAGGAATGCCCATATTTATGGGGACATGATAAAATGAAGTATTTTAGGTATGTTTGTCTTTTCGGCTTTTCCCGGTTAGGGGTTGCCACAGCGGGACTCCGGTCTGCTAATGATTGGCAGTAGATTTTTATGGTGCCGAGTTGCCAGCCCAACACCCAACCTTCAGCGAAGGCACGCCCATTCACACATGTCTTTCGGAGGCCACTCGACCATGGGGAGGACATGCAGACTCCATACAGAAGGCACTCCAGCCAAGAATCGAACAGGAAAACGTCTTGCTGTGAGGCAACAACGCTACCGCTGCACCACCGTGGATACATGGATTAAAAATGATTCTGGTGTGGGAAGAGACTAAACAAATGGTAATACAAAAACGGAGAAAATGGAAGCTTTGTTATATAGATATGGATAGTAAAATACTAGCAGTTAAAATGTTTTTAGTCCCTTTAGTCTTATACACAGATCAGGCATATTTTTATCAACCAGAGGAGAAGTCATGAATAGCAATTAATGCAAAGCTGAAGGACTTTATCTGGGAGGGGAAGATGGCAAGAATCAAGTGAGATATGCTGATTCTTCCAGTAGAACAGGGCAGATTGGGATTACCTAATTTGAAGGGGTATTTCAGAGCTACAAAGTTAAGACTCCTATACATAGCAGAAGCAGAAAACTATAATTCAAAGTAGAAAGGGATGATGATGAAACAATAGGGAACCTCAAGAAACAAGGAGAGACTGGGATTTTGGATGCAGGCTTTTAAGGAGAATAACAATAATCATTACAGAATATTATATCCATAAAGTAGCAGAAGCTATTCTAAGAACTAAACCAACATGGGAATGGGGAAAGAAGATTCTGCAGATATGGATGACTGTAATTAAGGATACAGACAGTAGGCAAGAGGGGGCTGGAATTTATTGGAGAAAACTGACACTGGAACCAAGGTATTGAAAGCAAATAACTAGAGAGGGAGAGATAATAGATATTAGAATTTATTTGGACCGCAGATTAGAGATTACATTCTCTATCAGAAATTGATATCAGAGTATAGGCAAAGAGAAAGAAATGGGGGGGTTCTAAATGAAAGACCAGCACTGGTAGAGTTTTTAATTGAATCTAGAACAGAAGCTGCCATTAAAAAAGGAATAATTAGTAGAGCATATAAAATATTGCATGGTAACTATAAGACTCAATCAGACAAGGTTAGAAAGAATTGGGAAGAGAGATTGGATAAGTAATTCACAAAAAACAATGGGAGGATATATGTATGTCTCCCAAATATGCAACAAAATCTAGAAAATTTAGGATTTTTGCCTGGAAATGTTTACATAGATATTTTTATACCCCAAGTAAACTCCAGAGAATTTTTCCTCAGGCAGACAGCAAATGTTGGAGGTGTGAAAGAGGTAATTGTGAATGTATTTTCTGGGATTTCAGTGAGTTGGTGGACTTTAAGGATTCCCTGCAGGATGCACTGCCAGAGATGCTGGATGGGCAGATGAGTCTGACAAAGGAGATTATTTTTCTGAGCTATGATACAGAATCGGAATTGCCTAGACATGGTAAGGACTTGCTGTGCCTATTAATGGTAGCTGCCAAAAAAGCAATTACTTGAACATGGAAATCAAAATCTAAACCAACTATACTGGAAGTAGTGAATATAGTAACAGAGATAAAACAACTGGAATTGAGATCTTTAGACACGGGTAGGAACAAATTACATAGGAAAAAATGTGAATTGTGGGAACAGTACATACAAGGGAGGAATGAGGTTTAAAAGGTGGCAGGACTTAAATGAGCTATGTAATGTTTGAGTGAGAAACTTTGGGTAGATTAGAAGTGATGTATAATGTTTGCAACTGGTTGTGTGTCATTATGGTTTGTGATGTAAAGTGCTTGCCACTAGGATTGTGTCGGTGTGATTTGTTTTCATTTATATAAATGTATGACTGTCTATGTAGTAAGTGAGGGTTTAAAAAAGATATTTCTTGTTTAAAAAAGGCAGGAATTAAATAATTTGTGTAATATTGCTTATATGATATATAGTTATATGATATATAGCAATATATGTAAAGTATAATGTTTATGTTAATATAGTTTGATTACTTTTATAGAAATGTAAATTTGCCTATGTCACAAGTGATAATTCAATAAAGGTATTTGAAAAAAGGGGGGGGTAGAAGAAGTTAAGTTAGAACCCTGGACAAAAGTCAAAACAAATTTTCTGATTTCTTTCTGCAGGATGATGATGATGTCAAGATATTTCCTTTAGGATAGCATGAGAATATTTTATGTATAGAATTTTGTATTAGGGAATAAGGATCTATAAGCTGTCATTAAAAATGTACTATAAAGTATGTAAATATATAGTAATGTCAATAAAAAGCTCTACTGGAACAGGATCAAAAGAGTATTTAAAACTCCACATAGCTTTCACGCATAATGACCTCATAGTAAATTGAATAATCTGTACTGTCAAAAGGTAAAGAGACTAGTAGTCCTGCCTTCGCAATTGCAGAAAAGCTAGTGCATTAGTAATATTTATAATTCTCATTTATTTGCATGTTCCTAGTCTCTTATTCAACTGCCTGTGCTCCTTGCCCTCGTAAAAGCTTTGCTTGAGCAGTGCCCAAAGTATTTCCATAATTATTTACAGACCTTCAATTAGTACTGTGGAAAAATTGTCCCCTTGTCCAGTGAAGAAAACTATATATATATTACTATTAACTATAATAGATTACTACAGTTACAAAAAAACAGCAACATTGCTAAACATTTGAATATTGTGTAATGGTTGCAGTTACTTATTTTCATAAATTTCAAGTATTCAAGCAGCTTTACCCACTATCTATTTCTTATTCCTTTGTATGTTTATTCATCTTTTATTACTACTAGCATCCAATATTTTTTATAATACATTAATCCATGGTTAATATAACTATTATAATCATAAGGTACATTCACCTTAACATTTGCCTCATGTGTGTGTCTTCAATCTCAGCCCTTAAAAGCCTGGAAATTACTATCTTAATCCTACTAGGCTCTAGTTCCTCTCAGACTAATATCACTAGTCCTTGTTTATTTCCATTCCATCCTTATAATACCTCAACTGCTCTATTTCCTAATAAATTCTCAACTTCATAAGGCAAGCACTTTAGAGAGGATTCAGTTGGGGCCCTCATCAGTCTCTTACAACATTTTCAAATGTGGCTGTACTGTAGTTGAATTTCTAAATTGGACTAGAGCATGTTTTATAACACATTTTCTCCTGTAATTACCCATGTGACTAGTCCATTTGTCATGATCCCATAACATCACTATCAAAATCCAATCCTATTAATCTAAATCGCATGCCCAATTTAAGATAACTAGTAGTGCTTTATCTTGCTCTACAGTGAACTTTAGTAGGTAGTCTCATAATATTCATAAATTAAAGAATTAATCCACAGACATCCACTAAACCATCTATATTACATTAACATATTCTATGTATTCCTACTGCATTCTCCACCAAATTGATCCCTAGAAATAGGCATAATTGGTAACCAAGTGCTGCCCATAATGCTCCATATATTATGGATAATATTAGCTTTTGCAAAACACTCACTAAAAAAACAAATATATCTTCAGAACAGAACTATGTTCTCAAAAAAACTATCCAATCAGGTAGGTGTTAAGAGGGGAAATATATTCAAACACTTTCAACTCCACTCACGGCCACTCACATAGTAACTCAACCCACATAACAACCAAGGTAACCAAAATATTCTTAAATTCAATTTTCCTTTAAGTAACTTTATTCATACATTTGAAACTTAACTAAAAAACTGGTTGCTCTTTTAAGATATTAACATTAGCCTAAGATATTAACATTCTAAGAAACAAACAAACTAAACAATCGAAAGGTTGTGTTAATCAAAAGCCTGAACACCTATAGGTGGTCTCATCGGATCTTATAGGTTTTTATAATGAACCCAGTCATCCACGAACAGGTCTTTGAAAAGGGACATTAGTTGTTGCCTCAGAAACCACAAATCTAATATCTATAACACCACTTTTATCATGGTATATTAGTCATGTCATTATGCATAAACTTTATTGAAATCTTCATCCATGTTCAATTTTGGAATAAAATCTCAGAAATCTCAAGAATCATACACCATAATCTAATAATTATTAAACTATATCACTTTCTGATATCGTCTCCCTATCCTCGGATTATTATTCCTCATCATCCATCTTAAATCATCAAGTAAATCCACTCACTGTTTGTATGTCATCCAAGAAGTTCTATTTCTTACATCAAACATTGTACTACATAATATATATAAACTAACTGTTAACTGAATTTAGTATAATCATCTAAAACATACACTCTTCAAAATATAATGCATAATTACTCAAATCTTTATTTATTCTCTATTGTAGACTGCTATTAGGACTATACTCCTGCATCACCATTCAATTGTTTCAATTGGGTAAACCTGGTTCGATCAATGACATCTTCTGTAAGTCTGTAACCCTTACCTTTGTTTACTTAGTAGGAAGGTATATATACATCCACTTACATATTACTTCTCTATCTTATTCGATACAAGGATAACAATATCTATTCCAAGTCCAATTTTATCCCTAGTACTCTTTATATTATAGCCAACATGACATGTTTCCACTACTTTTTCACTTTCTGGCGACCTCTGCTCATGTATTGTTCTCCCACTCAGCTTGAGGAATCACATGCAGGAAAGGGATATCTCTCTTTCAAATGTTATACATTCCTTTTTCCTAAATACTATCACATCTTGTTTTTTCTCTAACAACTAATGATTCCCTTCTCACGATTTGACATTCTTGATTATAGAATCTCAATATTAAGGAAACCAGAGCATCAGAGTGTGTATTTCTTCACATTAACTACTCCATCTGATACAAATTCACATTATTAATCGATTCATAAATCAGGAACATGAGCTTCCCCACCTTAAATCATTCACTGTTACTGTTAGTAATCGACAATCTATCACTAATACTGTTTTAATCCTAACTATAACAAACTTGTTAGTTAGTTGCATTAACATTTCATGTATATTCCTTCCAACAGTCAAATCATTCTTAATAGGCCAAGTAAAGACTTGGCCGTTTTTTAAATCATTATTCCTCCTCAATCTTCTGCAAAAAAACACATTCTCCGTTTCTCATAAAGCAGCACATTCTCCATGAGTCTATCCATGCCAGCACTGGCCTTGAGGAAAAGAATGCTTGGTCTCTCAGCCATGCAGTTCTCTCCTCGTATGATACATGAAACAATAGTCCTATTATGTAGGCATGTCCATCTATAAAAGCTTCATGCTTACAAATTTCTGCTCCCAAAGCATCACCCTCCATTGTAACAACAAATCTCACATAATGGTTACGCATTCGCTCGCTTTTAAAGCTTCGCAAGCCCTTCATATTATTTTGTTTTTCAGTTAATAAAGCCCATGCTGTACCTGTTGGTATCCATCAAGTCTCTGGTGATTAACAAGTCATGCTTCCAAAGTATCGCCACGCTCTAGTCTCTTTCACTCCTCTTTTATCCGGACAAATCCCGCAAAGTTCACACCATCAACACCTTATCCTGTACCAACCTTACAGAAAAATGCCATCTGTAATCATCGCTCCTAGCTTCCGTCGAACAGACATTTTAGCCGTCAGCCGCGTCGCAGCTACTTCCAAGCGTGTCTCCTCAGTACAAAATATGCTCACAGCTCAAAATCAATTACAGAAATAAACCACCAGGTCATCTAAGGCAAAGCAAACCTCTAAAATCCGTTCCTGTTAAAAGCCAAACATTAAAAGGAAACCTTGTCAGCAGGGCGTGAGGAAAAATAACTCAACATAGCTCCGTCAATAGTGTCACATCTCACCTGCATAGCTGCTTAATTCAGCAAAACCAGTACTAAGCAGCAATGCGCGCCTAAAGCAAAACCAGAAGCAGTCCTATCGGTCAAAGCGATAAAAACCTTCTTTGCAGTACGTGGTAAAGCGCTTTCAGCAGAATGGCTTCAACTAACAGAAACAGCTTGTAGTCATTAACAAGCTCAATAACACAATATAACAATTAACAGGGGTGTTAAAAAATATTCATTAATTTTCAGATAAAACAACAGTTAGAAGCTTCTACTAGTGAAACAAAGTTAAATAACAGTTATTAATATACATATAAAATTGTATAAATATACTGTATTAAATAATGTTAAGTATCTTATATATTTCTTTGTATTACAAGTTATTTATTCACAGCTTTATACCCATATTCAGAATTCAATCTGCATCTGCTAACTTTATCATTTCCATCGGGGGTTGAATCAAAGGAGTAGAATTATAATCCATCCTGCAATATCTTTTATGTGTAGAATACAAAGGTCTCCTTCAACTTTCTTGCTGCAATGCTTATTTTATATTCTACCCATTTTTTTATTTGAAAATAATTATACATTTTTTGCATGATATGCTTTACCATTTTACATTAATTAATATAGAAACCACACTGACACCTGACATATATTGTCACTTAAATAATAACCTCATTACTGCTCTAAAAAAAATATATAAAATCTAATATAATAAATAATATAGAAATTATATAGATAATATTACAGTACTTTAAATTTATATAAAAATATTTACATAAATACTAACAAATAAATAAAACTATTTTTTTTTGTGTTAATGGTTTTTTTGAACATGGGGGGGATAAATTATTTTTTTGTTTGTTTTTTTGATTTCCATTATTTTGTGAAAAAAATGAGGCCATTTTGGTGAAATTTCACGTGATGGGAGTCATGGGTTCATTTCGGAAATGAAGACTTTTTTTTTTAAGGATGAACATATATGTGATGGAGTCAAGGAGGAAATGTAAATTGAAACATATTATTTTCCAAAGCAGGATATTCATCATAAAGTAATTAGTTGTAAAAGATATCATTATAATATCTTCAATCGTTTCATATATATAGTGCTCAAATATATTTATGTAAATGTATTGCAAGTTCACATTGTTGTTAAAAATAAGTATACAATTTCATTAAATATAATTATGTAAATTTTTTATATGTTACTAAGTTATAATGTTTAAGTATACAATTTCGTAAATTATTATGTTCATAAATATATGTTTTACAAATAATATACTAATGGTAGTATAGTAACAATTCAAAGGTGGTTGTATAGACAGAAAATTAATTAATTGATTAATAATAATTGATTGGCAACGCTTAGTAAATCATATGGTGAGGAAGTGTTCCAGGCAAAGGTAAAAAAAAATTATTATTGCAGCAGTTGGTGTTCTCCTTTGTATTCTACATCCCTAATAAAATGATATTACTTTCATTAATATTCAAGGATTCAGATGTTTCTTTGGTGAAGAATTGGTAGGTTTTAGCCGATTTCCATCTCAGAGAGTATAAGAGTCATGTTATATAGAGATCTTTTATTCATTTCATTCTCAACTGCTACCTATTGGTTTTATTGGTTGTAGTCCCTGCATCAAAAGCCATAGGCAGAATTGGGTAATATCAAGGATTCTCATTTTTATAAAAGATGTTATTAATGAATAGCGAGATACAGGGCTACACTTTAACATTCGTTTACCTACCAGCTCTACTACTTTTGTCTTTACAGATTATTAACACAGAACAGGGTGGGGATATGACCAATGAACTAATATGATTTTGTAAGGTAGGCAGAATTCCCGATTAGAGATGATAAAGTCCCTGGGCTGAATGATAAAAAAAGAAGACAACCATGGGAAAGAGTGGAAGTTAGTAAAGTGCTGAATAATAAATAAAATATCTAAAATTAATATTTGAAATTAGTTTATTATTTTTTGAACAAGTGTTTTTTCTTGTTTTTAACTGTTGTTTGTATTTTGTTATATCACCTTCATTAATATTTTAGTTTGTTTTAATAATTGCTTTTTAATTAATGTTTGTTGTTACATTTCGATAATATTTTATTTGACCGTTAATTGTAACTGCTCTTTGTGTGAGGACCAAATTCATGAGAAAGCCATTACTACCGCATGCATTTAGCTGCCTGCACAATAAAGCTTTTTATCGCTTTAGCGCTGGATGCCTTGCTTTTGGGTTTTTTTTATTGTTTGCTACTGCTAACAATTTCTGCAGCTTGGTGCAGACAAACGCTGATATCTTTTTTGCAAACTTTGAATTTGTGAAGAGTTTTAAAGCCCTCACCGCCTGTGTACGTAAACAAAGTTTTATTTTTTATTTATGGTTTTTATAACTTCGTGGTCTCTGTGCTTGCCTTTTATTCTTGACTTGGTTTATATAGTAATGTCAAGTCAGCTCCACTGGTAGAGAGGAAAGAGTCCTGACTATGATGATATAGGTGACCCATGTTTAACTAGTGGTTGAAATACCTGATGGAGCTGACTTGCAAGAGGAGAGGAGTGGTGAGGATTAAGCCTGCTCATCTCTTTTTTTTGGGGGGGCATGTACTCTTGTGACACTGTCAGTAGCAGAGTCCACAGTATCTACCAAGGATCATATGGAGTTGCTTACTATCATGGTCAGTAGGGCTGTCTAATCCCATCATGCAAAGGTGTGTCATGTTCCACAAAGGTTGCATGGCAGTTAGGTCTTAGAAACAAAAAAGAAAGAAAGAAAACAATGTCTGCCTTAATGATGGCTCCTTTCTTTCCCCAGTAAGAAGAATAGATAAGTCAATTGACTGAGAGGGAGGTGACTAATGGTTGGCAAGGCATGAGCCAAAAATAAAACAAAAAAAAAACTTTACTAATGTTAGTGATTTAACATATAAACACTAGCCCTTGATACTGGAAATGTTACTGAATGAACTTCCTTATCCATAGTACTTAGGGAGTTCTTGTAATATAGGTTTAAGCTCAAATTCACTGTCTTACCCAACACATCATCAGTGTTAACAAAGTAAAACTGTGTCTTCAAAATCCTACTCACCTCCTCTTTAAAGGGAATGGCAAAAGAGGAATCAAATAAAACAGAAATAAAATTTAAATAGTATTATAAAGAATGGCTGGAAGGTTAATCTTTATCTAGAATGCTCAAACACATCACCAGACATTTTAGGCGAGAATGAATTGTATGAAAATGCTAACCACTTAGGATAATGTACTGCTGTTAATACTGTTTAGAAGACAACAAGATATGCTCACAAAGATATCTTCCTGGATTCAAAAAGGATTACCACAAGTGGGAAGTCTTAATACCAGCAATTTCCCACTTAGCAGGAGCATCAATGGGAAAGGTGATCCCAATGTCTAAGCCACATGATAATGAGGTTATCTGGTGGGGAGAATGGCTAATGCTAATTAACCATGTGCTCTGTGGCTCCTGATTTATGCTGCTGAGAAATTCAGAGGATCACTCAGCTGTGTAAAGTTCCACAGGTGGAGGAAAAAGTTAATGCTATCGAAAGATAGAGGTCACCCATTCCCTCCCGTGGAAGCAGTCTCAGTGCAGGTCTTAGTTCAGGTAAGTTCAGTGAAGATGTGTGTTGTGGGGATGTTACTGTGTGCATGTGTATGGAATTGTGTGTATATGTGTCTATAGGAGCATGAATGAATGGCGTTAGATGAATGTGTGTATGTGTGTGTGTGTGTGTGTCTTCCTGGGTAGTCGTACTAGGGGTGGTTAGGTAGTAAACCAAGAGTGCAGCTATGTGTGTTTGTGTATGTGTCTGAGTGTGGATATGGGTGAATGGATAAGCATGTCAATAAGTCTTTGTGATACATTGCATGGTCTGCCATGATAAAACACTACCACTGCCACAGGTCTAACAGTGCTAATGTTAAAAAAGTGTGATTTAGAAACATGCTAATGAATCAGTAATGAAGTCTTTCTCACTGCAATCATAGCTGTCTCTGAAGCAAATTTTCTTACAGACTCATAAATTGACCTACCTGCAGTAGGCAATTTACATGAGAAGAGAGAATTATTCTGACTCCTAGGGTGTTTGTTTTTTATTACTAGGTCTTGAAATATCTTTTAGTAGGTATTTTTGTTAGCTTCCATAATTATAAATGTTATACAGTGATTCTGATCAGAATTCAAAGTCATATGAAAGCCTTATTAGAAGTCAATAAGTATATATATGTTTTGATGCTATGATTAATCAGTTATAAAAAACTGTTTCATTTCTAGAATGATTTATTCTGTGTACTTTAATGTTTTGTTGATTCTATTTGTTTGATAATAGGTAAGTGAATTGGTCCAACAATCCTAATCAGCCATAATTCAGGCCAACAGGCAGAACATACAAAGACAAAACAAAAATTATACATCTGAGCTACAGGAACATATGCAACAATATCCTAGATTTTCAAGCATGGATACAACACATGAAGCCCAATATACTAGCTATTTCTGAAACCTGGCTAAAGAACCAAATACTAGACAATGAATTTGCTTTATCTTACTATGCCATGTACACAATATTGAAGCAGAACAATAGAACATGGAGAAATTCTAATAATGACCAATATCTCCATAAAAACAAAACTCTACCAAGCATAAAAAAAACAGCGAGAGAATCTATACTGGCAAACATCACAAGAGAAGAAAATAAGAAATTCCACATTGGATGTATGCCATGGGTCTATGTTATAACAGCAAACAATCAAAAGATAGAACACTGTTATATCGACCACAAAAGAATGAAAACTAAAAAGAGCAAACAGCCAGAACAGCAAATTTTTTCCCAGGGGAAAAAATTCGCTGTTCCAAAAAAAAAAAAAAAAAAAAACCACACTAAACACTATTTTAATTGGGGGGGTTTGCCCCCCACACACACACCCCCTACTTAAAGATACCAACTCTGAGATGGCACTACAGTGCAGAAAATGGCAAAGTGAGGGAAGTGGCCAAGCGACTTCTTTCCCAGGGAAAGAATTTGCTTAAAAACCGCTTCGTCATTTTGCGTTTTTGACATTTACAGTTCGACCAAGATGCATATGACAGAATGTGTCTTCGGTCTTCTGACAGGAACACATATGCCACGTATACTAAACTTGTCCAAAGACACCTGTCCTAATGAGTTTATCATGCTCAGAAACTTCAGTAAACCTTGAAATCGACAGACATTCTGTAATATAGACTATTTGTTACAATCGTTCACCTTCTCACAACTAATCCCATACAAGTCAGAACTCCCAAACAGGAAAAACCAACATACCAAGCTGGATACTGACAAACCATCTCAATGGCTACAAACTTACATACACTATATGGAAAAGCAACTACTCAAAGAACTATTTTCTTAAGAAACCTGCATTCAGTAAATTTGGAAAAGACTGAACATGTCCTCTACAATGGACTGGAGCTGTCTACTGCCAACAAGATGGCATAAGCAACGCCCTAGACATATTCAACTTGAGCCTACTTGTCACTGCCGATGACCAAGCTCTATCCTACCAGGTAAAGATAAAAGACACCTCCCTACCATGATTAGATAAAACTACTTACTTGCTCATGAAAGAAAGAAAGAGACAAAGCAGGGCCAATACATAAAATATCGAGCAGCATCAGAGCTCTCCAACAATACAGGGAAGCTAGAGAAACAATTGGCAAAGTCACATAAGCTTTAGAAAACAAACATCCTATACCAGCCCTCTAGAAAACAACCTACCCAACCCTGTTGCCATATTTAGTTCAATAAACAAGCTAGCGGGCAAAACTAAGATCAGCAGACATAATTAATTGGACCTACAATCACATCAGCGTACAGTTAATGTATTCACAAACTACTTTGGATCAGTATTGAGAAAAAACTGCAACAATTAAACCATCTCTAAGGACACAAACAACTACTGTAAAAAGTAAAAAAAAATACTTTCTACTATTTCCACTTCAAGCCCATTGAAGCAGTCACAGTCAAAGGATAAGAAAAATAAAAGGCCATGGCTCCTTATCCACATCCATTAATGGCATGCCCTCAGCATACCTAAAAATACTAGCAACCTGTATCTTCTATCCAGTCAGGATCACAACTAATATAATTCTACTAGAAGGCAGTTTCCCAGCTATATTGAAACACTCAAGAGATCAGACCAAGAGGCATTTTAAGTCCACTATCCAAATTTTATAGCATAATGTTTGCAACCAACTCACAAACACCAATAATCTACTTACAAAAATGCAGTATGGACTCTGGGAAGGCACAGAACTCATGTAATACTACTAAAGCTTGTACACTATGTAGTTACCACCTGCAACAACAGACAACCTACAGCTGCTTTTTCTTGGGCTTTAGCAAAGCATTCAACATGTTGTGTCTTTCGGCTTTTCCCGGTTAGGGGTCGCCACAGCGGAACTCCGGTCCGCTAATGATTGGCAGTAGATTTTTACGTACCAAGTTGCCCGCTCTTATGCACAACCTTCAACGAAGGTACGCCCATTCACACATGTTTCCACACAGAAGACGCTTTAGCTTAGAATCGAACAGGACAACTTCTTACTGTGAGGCGACAACGCTACTGCAGCACCACCACCGCAGTAACATAATAAACTAAAACAAATAATGCTGCAAAGACTAAAGGAGCTAGGCTGTAACAAGACAGTCAAGTCATGGTTTAAATCCTCTGTATACCACAGAATTCAGACAGTTGGCAAAGCTTATTCTATGCCAGCTTTACCATTCACACTGGAATTCCTCAAGAATCATTTTTAGGTCCTTTACTATTTAGAACTTTACTAAAACTGTGCACCGTAATAGATCAACCCTAATACAGTGCAGACAATTCAACATCATCCATTGTGCTGATGACCTAGGCAAACTAATCCCTCTGTACACTCCTGAACTGAATCAACCTAAACAGCTTGATACTTAATCAGAAGAAAATAAAACTAATACTGTTTGGTAACTACAAGACTAGTTCCAACAGTAAAGTAAACATGTTGACAATACAACAGCAGAAATAAAAGCTGTTCAACATTTGAAGTGCCTTGACATCACCATTAACAACAACTTGTCCTGCAAATGCCATATACAATGTTCAATTAATAAATTACATAAAAACTTAGAACCATTGGGGATTTCAACTTCTGGAGTCAAGCTTGATGGTCGCAGAGAACACTCTTCCTCTCTGTGGTGATAAGGGAAAAATGTTTATAATTAGCAGCAAATGTAAAATTTGGAGTAATATTACCCCTTGAAGTGTACATTGGCTTACATGTCTAAGGCAAAGAAAGAGAACATTGGGAGTGCAGTAAATGCCCAGGGAAGAAGGAAAGCTTGACTTGCAGTTAAGAGGAGAAATAGAGAATGGGGTATGAGAACAGGCTGATGAACCAGGCCAAGTTGCAAAGCAAAATCCAGATATACACAATAGATTGGATAAGGTCTACCAAGAAGTGATAAAAGTTAATGAGTATCTCTCTGAGTACATTAGCAAAACAGATAAAAAGCTAGAAGAGATGGAAAAAGCCTTAATGATTCATTCAGATGAGAAGGAGGTAATAAAAAAGTAGAAAATAAGCCCACAATCAGACTGGCAAAACTACAGGCTTCACAGGAAGAGATGACAGAAAAAAATGTTAGAAATAAAGGATAGGGACAGCAGGAGAGATTTATTCTTCATTGGCATGCCTGAAGGAATTGAAGGAAAGGATTGCAGTCTTTCATGATAGAACAGTTGTGCCAGTGGGCAGGCCTGCCACAAAAGAATTCTTTGGAATATGGTGGATAGAGTTTATATGGCTGTAGGTCTATCAGGCCATTACTCAAGATATATTATAATTAAAGTTCAGAATTATCAACTGAAGGAGCAGCTATTGACTGAGTTATGGAGGAGGGGGAACATTTTAATGATGGAAGAGTAGGATAATTTTAAAGGTGAGTGTTAAAAGGATATATGCTGACCAAGACTGTTCATTGGGCACTCAGCGGAAAAGAAATTAATGTTTTTCCCAATATTCACGGCTTGCTAAGAACTGACTCTGAGACTTTATCTGTTGTACTCACCAATTTTCAAATTTTCTTCCTGACTGGATCAAATATGTACTAACATTCAGACGTTATGCAATCTGTGATCTAGGAGAACAAGAAATTAATGGCAAGAGTTCACTCTTTGAAAACAGCTACCTCTGGAAACTACAACATTGATAACACACATCTTTCAATAGACTAAGTAGTCAGGGATTTGGGAACATATGTAGACAGTAACGTGGCCATTGACCATCATGTGTCTACGGCAGTAAGGCAATTATTCTATATTGTGCAACTTGCAAGTAAGGGTATGGCATCTAGATCCGAGTATTTTGTTGTTCCACTGTACTCATCTCTCATCATACCAATCACTGAGTACAAAGCCCCCTTTGGTATGTACCCCCACCAGGCATATGCAACAACTGGAGCATGTACACAGGTTCCTAACAAAAACAATTACAGAGAGTTAACAACATGCCCTACATGGACTGCCTCAAATCCCTATCCCTGTACTCTGTCTCTAACAGACTGCTGAAATGTGATCGGTGTCTGGCCTACAAGGCATCCTCTGATCCCTGTCTGTATTACCTGCTGCACATTTGCAAAACAAATATATGAATTACCCAATCTAGGGATCTAAACCTCATCTGTGACATAAATAAGACATGCTGGAGAGGCAGGTATGTGTCTCAGACTACCACTACTCTGGAACAGGCTTCCCATCCATGTGATGCAGACTTCTTCCTTAACCCAATTCAAGCATAGCTTGGACAAGTGGATGGAGAATCAGAACCTTACCTTTAGCCTGGCACTTATGTCTCTGACAGAGGCAGCCTGTAAATGCTAGACTATCCAAGCCTACAGATACTTCTTAAAATAACCTTGGGTAATAAAAATGATCAGATATATTTGGGAAACATGGCTAGGGTTATAAGGGCCCCTGGGGTTGTTAGACTAGTATACACTTATGAACCTATGAATTTATGACTGGTGGCATCAGAAGCCAAACTACACATGCTGGAGGCTTTCCTTGTTAATCAGAAAAACAGAGCCAGAAAGAAAAAAACTTCAAATTAACAGACTAACGAAGAGAGCAGAAGGCAATAACTGCAGGGACTTTAATGGGAAAAAGTTTTCAGACTGGACCCAGAAAAGGGAGGAAGATATTCAGCTCAAATGTGCTCACAGGACTACCTAGCTTCCTGTGAGACATAAACAGAGATCCCCAGACTGATTCTTGTCCATTTTGTTTTATTTATAAACAAGGAGGAAATATTGTCTAAAATCTGAAAAATGGGTAACGGAGCAAAGTGTGTTGAGTCAAATGTATACATTAATTTGGACTTTTTACTGCAAAGTAAAAGGCAGGTTGCTTTCATCCTGAACTAGAGACTGTGTAAGATTAAAGGCATCAGGTAAAGGATGATGTATCTTGCAACAATAAAATTGTTTTTCATATGGGAGCAAGGACTTTTACAGCACCAGAAGAAGCCCACAAGGAGTTAGAAAGAAGAGACCTGTCCCAGGGAGACATACAAACATCACAGGACAGATGAGAACCACTAGGAGTGGAAGGTTCTAAAAGACTCCATCACTAGAGCTAAGGAACTGTTTCCATTATTTCAAAATTACTGAGCTCTGAAAGAGAAAGCAGAATTGATACACTCATTTCACATAGAATGGGGACCGAAGATCCTCAAGAGACTTGGAAATGGAGGGTGCCCAAATATGAACAAACCAGATATACATTTGACAGTAATAAAAGAAAAACTACTAACAATATTAATTTCAGCTAGTCGACACATGAACACTAAGTATGCTGAAATGCTGTTTGTTTTTTCATTTCTTCTTTCCCCCTGCTAACACTAATATAAACTCTGCCACTTTCATATGATAAAAGTTGTGGATGTTGAAATGTATGTGGTAGGATAAACGACAAAGTGATATATATAGTTTGTAGAATTGACAGTCAAGAAACGTAGGTGGAGATAGATTAAATTAGATTAACTCAGAATGAGGGAGAGCTTGAGATGAAAGGAGGGTGAATGATTAATGTAGGGTAAATGGTTAACAATTATGAGCACCAAGCTTTTCACAATGGTGTGAAACACTGCATAATGAGGTGCATTGATATCATAATTTGGATGTTAAGTAGACACAATGAACCATCTTTAGCAAAAAGTTCAGCTTTTGAGCAAGTGATGGCTACCCAATCTGAAATGCTCTAATAAAGCAAGCAAATAATGAGAGGAGGGGATATATACACACAAACTTAGTAAATGAAACACAGCTACAGGGTATTCCAGTGGCAGCAAGGCATATACATACAGTTGGGTGAAACTATAGTTTGGCTAGGATAGCCCTCCAACCTGCTGCAACAAGTGTTGAAGAAGAAAAAATATAGTTACAAGGCCTAACATGAGCGTGGTTAAGATAGGGATAAGTGTTATTAGTGAAACATGGTGAACACGTGTGGTAGGGGAGCCATGTTAGATGATTGAGTTTTCAAAAACTCGAAATTCATACAAACGAGACCATATGATTGAGTTTCCAAAAACTCAAAACATCAAAAAAAAAAAAAACACAAAAAATCAACTCTTTTTGATGTTTACGTGGGGGGGGGAGCGCCCCTGAGCCCCCTACACCCCCTGCAAATTATATATACAAACTCTGAGATTGCACTACAGCAAAGAACAGGGTAAATTTCCCCATCCTCGCTGTACCGCAATCTCTGTTCAAAAGCTTTGAGTTTTCAAAAACTCGATCATATTATCTCGACCATATGAATTTTGAGTTTCTGAAAGCTCATTCAACTGATAGGGATCAATGGTAGGCCATAGATGGGATAAAAAATAAAATAATTACTGGAAGCAGACCAAAGGAAAAATGGAAACTAAAAACACATATTTAAAGCTAGGAGTGGGTTAAGCTAAAGGGAAACTGGAGGAGGGACAAGGAAAAACATTATCTAAATAGATATGCAAATACCAATAATGAAGTTGCAGTCAAGCAGCAATCTGAGAGGGGGAGGGAGAGATGAAGACCAAATGCCTCTTAGGCACAGTAAGTTCACTGTTTATCTTCTTTCAAGCATAAGGGAGAAGGGGTATTATGCTTGCTCTTAAAAGGGTAATAACCCTTGCCACATAAAAGACATATGCATGTATATAATTTCAATATTGCTGAGGACATGGTTTGGGGAAGGAGAAAGTCTTGGTAAGGTGAACTATGTGATGGTTGACATAGTGAAAACGAAAACAGAAATGAATAGGCATTAGCCAGGAAAGATGATAAAAAAGAGACAATGGAAATTCCATATAAAGCACATTAAGAAGAATAAGTAAGATCCAGAAACATACAACCCTAGTAATTTAGCTAAACATATACGCAGACACAAAAAGGGTAATTTACAGATAAGTATGAGAAATATTAGATTAAAATGGCAGTTAGCATGTTAATGTGGAATTTAAATGGATTAAGAAACCCAATGAATAATGAATCAAATCAGAAAGGAAAATATGTGTGTGGTAGCCCTCCAAGAAGCATACTTATCAGAACAGAAACACCAGAAGATATGGATAAAGGTATATAAGATTGTAGTCAATGAAACATATGTAGGAGTGTGACATTGGGGAGTAATACTATTTGTAAAAGGGAGCATACATTTAGAGATGCAAACTAGACTGGTGGATTAGCATGGCTGTTATGCAGAAATAAGAGGATGTTTAGGAGAGATAAAAGTAACTATACCAACAGTTTATTTCCCCCCTGGACAAAAGTTTCATGGGTTCAATGAAAACTTTATAGAAATTATCAAATTTTACAAGGTGCACTTAATAGTGATAGGAGACTGGAACATGGAGTTCACAGACAATGAAATTAAACCAAGAAAAGCTAACCAAAGGAGGTCCAGAACAGAAAGTAATTTAAAAAAAATTAGGCTGGGCTTAGTGATTATTTAGAGAAATGTGTGCTACCAAGACAGAGCAGGATTCATCAATTTTAATCCGAGTCACTAGAAATGGTCTAGAACAGATAAAAATCTTTATTTCAAAGAAACATATAAAAAAACAGAGAGTAAAAGCAGGGCATTATTGATATCAGACCATGCTTATTTCACATTCATACTGGAGCTACAAGTGAAAGAAAGCAGATCCTCCTAACACTGGAGGTTCCCAGATAGAACAAATTCAGATGAAATAATGAATAGTGGAGCTAATAACAGGTATTAGGGGACATTCAAGAGCAAGTCATAAAGGGCTGGGAAGAACTTAAGGAAAAAATAAGAAGGGAAATGTAATTTCTTAAGCCAGAGGAATGTGGTGTAAGGGAAAAAGAAGAGTTCATTTAGACATCATAGGAGTATTACAGCTAGGAAAAGATAAACTTCAGGATTGTGCAGCAGAACAACTACAGACTATAACAGCTGAAGTGACTTGAGAGGAATATATTAGGCTGTTAGCAGAGACAGAGGTTATAACAGAACTCTCAGATGCAGTAAACCCTAAAGCTTTATGAGCTCTAGCCACTATACTACAACAACAAAAGATTGAAAGGACCATATTTTTTATGTTTGCTCTTTCTTCACTTGTCACGAATTTTACATCCTCTTACAGAGTAACATCAACATCATATTTAGCACACCATTCCAGTATCTCTAGCCTTCTTACAGTGTTAACAGTACTGTTCACATTTACTGAAAGTACTCTAAAATTATTGCTTTTTCTTCTTTTTAAGTTTAGGGCAAATAACTGTAAATTTTTTTTTGTTATTTTTTTACTCTTTCCCCAACTGAGTATGTTTTCCTAGGTTTATGAACAAATAATCCGTGAGCCTCAGAATCAGATTTTTCACTGACTAGAACTTCAAAAATGAATAGTATCAATCCCTTCCTCTGACTTCTCTTCCTGCATGCAGATAGCGCTAGCTGTTACTTGCGAAACATGATTTTTCTTCTCCATGTTTTTGCTTTCTTCTGCAGAATATTCTTCACATAGTTCACTCTCTCCCCCACGGTCTTGCTGCATTTCCTCATGTATGCTTTCTTCCCTTTCCACTTATTTTGATTATTTACTGTTTGCTCTTGACAATCCATTCAAGTGTCCCTTTTTTCCACAACCTGCATTCAGACATATGCCTTCTTGCTGTAGGTCCTTTCTCCCACAATGGTTACATTGTACCTTGTCACAATTATTAATAAAATGAGAAAAATCCCCCAAAATAAAAATGGTTTAGACTAGCCAGCAAATCTTAATGCCCCTCTATGACCAGCCACATATATAAGATGACAGCTTCCAATCTCCACTGTCAATTCTATGTTTCTCTCATCTTCTGCATTGCTCTATCACTCATCTATCTGCATTTAATTTTGATTTGAAGCTCTTTATTTAAGGTTTGATCACTTCTATTTTGTATCTTATTCTAGTATTACATTTGTTTTCTTTTACGTTTTCTGTACTGTTGGAGTTTTAAGAGTCCCTACCATCCTTGTTGTGTTCTTAAATTTGGTGGCTTTTGAGTTGCCTGCCCTTACTATAAATCTCATTTTGGACACTCCTCCCAGTCCCATCTCATCAGCTTATTCTACTGAGTAGAGAGAGATCATGTGGGAAGGCCTACCCCCTTAGTTTCTCAACCTTAAATTATTGTGTTTCATCCCTTCCCACTTAACCTAAAAAAATTGCACTTTATTCATCTGCTTTTACTGCATTTGTGTGTCTTCCTACCTTATTACTTTATTTTGCTTTTGCTGCCTATTCTTAAAAGTACTCAATTGCATTTATTCTGCTGCCTTTATTACTATTTGTTAGTAGCCTGATTAAATTGTAACTGTTATTCTAAGCCTTTTTGTTTAAGCACTTGGGCTTCAGGCAAGTTGTTTTACATTAAGGTTTGTGGTCTACACTCTTGTGGCAGGAGAGGTAGCTTACATCCTTCTAAGTTGGGAGTTGCTGGTTGAAGTGTGTCTGTTATTCTGATATATATATATATATATATATATATATATATATATATATATATATATATATATATATATATATATATATTCTGATAACCATGGACAAACAATTTCCTGTGGTTTCTCCTTCTAATCTGGTTGATATGGGCATCCTAAGAAAGTGTAGCAACTGCCTTATGTACACAGACAACCCTCAACTACTACCACCTAGAAGCATAATATGTGAGATATGTAATCACATTAAGAACCTAGAATCCTTGCTGTCTCAGTCTCAAGCCAGTACATCTGGCACTGAGAAGGTTGTCTGCACAAACACTACAAACATCACACCTCTAACACCACCCACATCTATACAACAGTCTCCTACATATGTGGGGGTTCTCAACAAAAACATACCTAAATTAAAGAGACCTTCAAAGCAAAATACACACACACATCACAACCCACAGCACCAAGCATCACACATAGTACGCACGTCTGTGTTTCACAGCCTCTAAGGCCCAACCACAAATCCACCATACTAGTCAGAGAAGACTCTGTCGCGAGACACACAGATGTGCACCTCACCAGGCTTGACAAGGAGAAAGTCACAGTAAGTTGCTTGTCAGGTGTTAGAATCCACCATATCATGCGCACACAAGTCTCTTAACAACAGGTATTGTTATGACTTTGTCATAGTCCCTGTTGGTGTGAATAACTTGAGACTTACCTCTCTGGACTATATGAAGAGAGACATGATTGAGTTCGCTGAATATGTGTCCCAGGCAGGTATGTCCTTAGCCTTAAGCAGCATCCTACCATCACCCAGAATGATACCTCAATACAAACAGAAAATGATTGACTTTAACAATTGGCTTAGTTTCTGGTGTCATTCCAAGGGGATCCTGTACCTGACAGCCTGGGAGGACATGATTGACAGAACACAATGCTTTGCCAGAGATGGCCTTCATCTGTCTCCCCTGGGCTTTAGGCTTTTGAGGAAGTCCACAATCCTTGTGGATGAAAGCTCTTAATGTGTTGGATATTCTGTGAATAAAGTGTTGGAATCGCAGAGCAGCTTTCGTTCTTCCTTGCATAGCGTGTTGGGATTTTCTGGCGTTTTTGATGTTGTTCTTTTTAGTTCAGTTGTTGTGAGCTTTAGGCTTCTGGCAAAGGCTCTTGCCTCCCCCTTAGTGCCTTTTTTAGGCAAAGTCATGAGCACAAAATTACCAACATGAAAAATTCTTATAAATGGATTTAAAGGTCATGCTGCTAAATGCTAGAAGTCTTAGCATGAAAATGCACTCATTGCAAGCATCCTTTGCCCTGGAGGATGCTGACATTTGTGCAGTCACTGAAACCTGGTTCAAAGCTGTGGAGAGCACCCCAACCTTACCAGGTTACTCATCCTACCATACTTTCAGACCCCAAACGGAGGGCTACAAAGCCAAAGGAGGTGGAGTTTCAATATTTATCAAAACATACACACCTCCAGGCTGGTCAAACAGTATGATGCACAGGAGACATGCCAAGTCCAGTTAACTGTTGACAAAACACCTATTCAAATCATAGCTAGCTACAGACCCCCAACCATGACTCAGGACGCCCACTCCACCTATCTGGACTTACTTGAATCCATCAAGATTCAACCCTCTGCCCTGATCCTAGGTGACTTTAGCTACCAAATCATAGAGTGGAGTACCTATTCTAGCCAAACATGAATACTCAGAGATTCCTCAACTTCGTCAATGCCAATGCATTGGATCAGCTGGTCAACACCCCTACGAGAAGTGAAAACATCCTGGACCTAGTCCTAACCAACACAAGTAGCCACTGTAGCACTCCTACAGGTGTCATTCTCCTTGGTAAAATCCGACCATAAACCAATCACTTTTGAAGTCACCATCGCCCCAGAGCAGTTGTTATTAAGATTAAAGAGCTTTTCTGTGGGGGTAGAACTCTCAAAAATAACACCTAAAGAGAACAGAGAGTTGTTGAAGCCATTCTCATTACAAGAAATAAAAAAACACAAATTAGAAATGCAGCAGATTGGAAATATACCTGTCAACTGTACAGATTTTCAAAGAATGTCTAGATTTTTGCCTCACATTTTTGGTCTGTTTTTCATAAAATTGTCATTTTCTGGCAAATTAGTGGCAAATCATTAAAGATTAAAGTTAGAAACTAATGACACTGAGTTTCAGACTTCATACCCTTCAGAAAAATGCATGCTAATGCAAAACCTATTATTCTATCAAATTTCTAAGTTTGTAAGAGCAATATTTAAAAATTGGATACTTACGTATTATCGCAACCAGATGTTGTCGCTTGCCAATGTGATAAACCTGAACTGTTACGAGGGCATGAAACACTGAAAGGGGTTATTCAAAGTCCTTATTGTTCAGGAAAGCAGTTGCATTACTTTCAGGAAGAGAGGAATTGGAAAAAAATCCTCTTCCCGATTTGCGTGAGTTACAGATGCATGCTTTCATTGTCATGGCTGCTATGGAAAGCATACGAACTGCAGGAAACAACTGTAGCTCATCGTAAGCCCATTCATGTCTTCTGCTGTGTGTTTTCTTAATAATACATGATGTCTGTGAACTGTAACCCACACAAGATAGGGACACAATTTCTACAAAGGGTCTAACAGCTACTTTGAAATTACTATAAATTAGTTATTAAAAAAACACACACCAGAAGACATGAATGGGCTTATGATGAGCTACAGTTGTTTCTTGCATTTCGCATGTAACGGTTTATGTTTCTTTTATTTTTTAAACATGTATGTGTCCCCAGTCCCTTTCATGCATCTAGGCACATGTTGACCTCTGCAGTGCCAACATTTCTGTCTCATATTTTTAAAGTAGTCACAGCTGTGATTCCCAAATGAATGCATGACCGTCACTTTATGGCACTTGCTGGCACAAAGAAGGAACGTTCAGCAGGCAGACTTGCAGGAAGCAACATGGTGCCAGTAAACACCATGAAGAAACAACAGTATGTTTTCTAAATTGTATTGATAGCAGTCCAGAAAACAATCTGTACTCATAAAGAAAACACACTACATTACATTTTAACAACATTAATGGACATTTTTCATGATCGGAAACCAGGTTGCGATAATACATAAGTACCAAAAATTGTACATATATTGGGGCCTTTGTCCCACTTTTATTTGTGGCTTTGTCCAGATTTCTTGCTCTAAGAGGTTGACAGGTATAATTGGAAAGTCTCCAGGGTGGGATGGGTTTCCAGTAGAAGCTTAGTGGGAATTAAAAAAAATAAATAAATGATGTTACCAATATAGCATTGGATCAGCTAGTCGACACCCCTACGAGAAGTGAAAACATCCTGGACCTAGTCCTAACCAACACAAGCAGCCACTGTAGCACTCCTACAGGTGTCATTCTCCTTGGTAAAATCCGACCATAAACCAATCACTTTTGAAGTCACCATCGCCCCTGCCCCCCCCCCCCCCGGTCAGGGTCAAATGAAAAAACTTTTCAAAAGCTGACTACAGTCTCCACAGAGCAGGTATAAGCAGCTTTACAGCCACCTTCCCTTCAGTTGTAACCATCACTAATGTCCAAGCCTACTCCAAAAAACTATATGAGCACCTACATAGCTGTATGGACTTAGCAATACCTGACAGGACCAAATCATCTTCCTCAAGGAAGAATAAATCTGTCTGGTGGACAGCAGCAATAAACAAACTCTATAATAGAAGGAAAAAAATTGCTGTCCAGAGCCAAAAGGAGCAGGTGCCAAGTTGGAAGCAATCTCTCCTTGGTCTGAACAAGCAAATAAGGTCACTGGTGAAATCCTCTAAGGCTAACTTTGAGTCCAAACTGGCCACATTCACTAAGGACAATCACAAGGCCTTCTTCACATATGTCTGCAGTCTCAAAGGCAACACCCAAATGTGCTCTGAACTAGTGCTCAATAACACCACATACACAAACACCATAGATATAGCCAACCTGCTGGCAGACAGGTTCAGTGAAAACTTCATCCTCCTGCCCCCCCCCCCATCAGTAAACCAAGATAGCCCCAGCACCTGCCCCCCTCCCCTCATCACCAGAGAGCAGGTCCTTAATGCCCTCTCAAAGGCAAAGAAATACAGTCTACATGGGACCCGATAACATCCCTGGCTGTATCTTACATGAACTTAGGCATGAGCTCTCAGCTCCTTTAGATATCCTATTCAACCAAAGCCTGAGCACCAGCTTCGTCCAAGCTGAATGGAGGACAGCTTGCTGTCATCCTTCTACACTAAGGTGGAGCGTTCACTGATCCAGGCAATTATAGGCCCTTCAGTCTAACTAGCCTGATCTGCAAGGCCATGGAACACATTATCATGGACCTTATAAACAAGGACATTGGCAACCTTCAAATGCTTGACTCCACACAGTTTGGTTTTGTCAAAGGGAGATCATGCCTGTTAAACTTGGTTGACTTCTTTGAAACAGTCACCAAAGCCATGGACGAGGGGAAGATGGAGCAAAAGATGTTAATGGGGGAGCTAAAGATTTATACAAAGTTCAAATATTAAAGTTTATGCAGGGAGTAGGAGTGCAAGCTGGAGACTGGTCAAGTCAGGAAGTTATCAGTGGACTGAGAAGCAGTAGGGTGCACACAGAAGGCAGTAGCATGAAAATATATGGGTGGGTAGATGTGGGGGGCACTCAGAAGGGTATGGTGCATACTCAAGGCTAAATAGGTGGTACATTACTAAGGAGCATGAAGGGATAGTACAAAGTATGTGCACTTACACCATCTTGGTCTCAAATCATGCTTTAGTAACCACATCACTGTTTAATACCACACGGCCCTAAAGAAGGAGACATTGGAGATTAAGCTCAGGATGATTAAAAACAGGAAAGAAAGGAACTGCAGGAAGTGAGAGGGGAGATTACAGAAAGAGCACAGGATGGAAAAGGAGATAGATTGGAAGTATGGAATGCACTTATGTGTGAATTAAAACAGGGGCTGCAGATTCATGAGGCAAAGCACTGGGCAGAATGGAGATTAAAAGAAAGCATGGAAGATTGCAAAGATAATGACATTGCAACAGAAGGAAAATAAGCTAGAGAGATATAGGGAGGGGGAGTTAGAAGAATTAAAAATAAACTAGATGGAGGGGCTAGAAGAAAAATTAATACAAAGACAGACTATGCTGAGAGGGTTATATTGTGATAAATCCCCCAAATAGCAGACGATACTGGCAGGGAGACTTAACAACTCTACAAGTAGAGACAGCATGTAAAAATAAAAGACTCCAGAATGAGGAAAATTGCAAGTGATACAAAAGAGATAGAGGAGATCTTTAAAATTACTGTGCAACTCTATGCAAGAGGCAGAAGGCAGCAGAGCAGTTGTTATTAAGATCAAAGAGCTTTTCTGTGGGGGTAGAACTCTCAAAAATAACACCTAAAGAGAACAGAGAGTTGTTGAAGCCATTCTCATTACAAGAAATAAAAAAAACACAAATTAGAAATGCAGCAGATTGGAAATATACCTGTCAACTGTACAGATTTTCAAAGAATGTCTAGATTTTTGCCTCACATTTTTGGTCTGTTTTTCATAAAATTGTCATTTTCTGGCAAATTAGTGGCAAATCATTAAAGATTAAAGTTAGAAAATAATGACACTGAGTTTCAGACTTCATACCTTCAGAAAAATGCATGCTAATGCAAAACCTGTTATTCTATCAAATTTCTAAGTCTGTAAGAGCAATATTTAAAAATTGGATACTTACGTATTATCGCAACCAGATGTTGTCGCTTGCCAATGTGATAAACCTGAACTGTTACGAGGGCATGAAACACTGAAAGGGGCTATTCAAAGTCCTTATTGTTCAGGAATGCAGTTGCATTACTTTCAGGAAGAGAGGAATTGGAAAAAAATCCTCTTCCTGATTTGCGTGAGTTATAGATGCATGCTTTCATTGTCATGGCTGCTATGGAAAGCATACAAACTGCAGGAAACAACTGTAGCTCATCGTAAGCCCATTCATGTATTCTGCTGTGTGTTTTCTTAATAATACATGATGTCTGTGAACGGTAACCCACACAAGATAGGGACACAATTTCTACAAAGGGTCTAACTGCTACTTTGAAATTACTATAAATTAGTTATTAAAAAAACACACACCAGAAGACATGAATGGGCTTACGATGAGCTACAGTTGTTTCTTGCATTTCGCATATAACGGTTTATGTTTCTTTTATTTTTTAAACATGTCTGTGTCCCCAGTCCCTTTCACGCATCTAGGCACATGTTAACCTCTGCAGTGCCAACATTTCTGTCTCATATTTTTAAAGTGGTCATAGCTGTGATTCCCAAATGAATGTATGACCATCACTTGATGGCACTTGCTGGCACAAAGAAGGAACGTTCAGCAGGCAGACTTGCAGGAAGCAACATGGTGCCGGTAAACACCATGAAGAAACAACAGTATGTTTTCTAAATTGTACTGATAGTAGTCCAGAAAACAATCTGTACTCATAAAGAAAACACACTACATTACATTTTAACATTTATGGACATTTTTCATGATTGGAAACCAGGTTGCGATAATACGTAAGTACCAAAAATTGTACATATATTGGGGCCTTTGTCCCACTTTTATTTGTGGCTTTGTCCAGATTTCTTGCTCTAAGAGGTTGACAGGTATAATTGGATAGTCTCCAGGGTGGGATGGGTTTCCATTAGAAGCTTAGTGGGAATTAAAAAAAAATAAATAAATGATGGCACCAATATAGCATGTCCTTTTTTAATAAAATACTAGCTACAAAGCAGTTTCATAACGATTAGTGTAAAGCAATAAGCAAATGTTATTTTAAAGGAAGACAAAGATTCCCTGCAATTTGACTTCATATAAGCCGATTTCAGTACTTTGCCATGACTATAAACTGTTTGTGGCCATTTTGGCAAACAGACTGGCAAGGATATTCCCAAGGGTAATACAGGGTGAGAAGTGTGGATTTGTTAAAGGTAGACAGACATTTGACAGTATCATGAAATCGCACATGATCCAAAGGATAGAAGAAAAAAGGCAACAAACAATTGGCATTTGTGGGACTAGATGCTGAGAAAGCACTGGCCACACCCATGGGAAACAATGAACAAAATGGGCATCGGCAGAGAATTTATATGTTATGTTTAGAAATGTACAAAAGATGAACAGCAGTCATTAAGGTTAATGAGAATTTGAAAGAAGAATTTGAAATAGAAAGGGGAACACACCAGTGTTGCTCCCTGTCCCAGTTGTTATTTGTCCTGTATCTAAAGCCATCATCATCATCATCCCTTTTTTTCCATTTTTTTCTACATGGGGTCGTGATGTCATATAAGCTGTTTCCATTTCTCTCAATTCAGTACCAGTCTCCTACTTCTTTAGTAGCCATATCTGACTGTTGCGGGTCTTCTCTCATACAATCCATCTATTTCTTTGTTGGACACCCTTGTTTCCTTTTGCCTTCTTCCTGTCTATCCCAAATCTTCTTCAACAGATTGTCAACTGCTTTCCTGCTCTGTATCTAGAACCCTTGACACAAAATATAAGACAGTCGGAAACCAGGAGATGGACCTGGGCAGGAACTAGGGAGAAGAAAATGGCAATGTTCTCATATGATGTAATAGTATATATAAATAAACTGGCAAGAGACATAATAATGAAATTAACATGTTAAAGGACTTCAAAATGATATCAGAGTACAAAGTAAATGAGGATAAAGCAAAATCCAAATGCATAAATCATGCACCAACCCAAGAACTGATTATGGAATTCACAGATTTGTGTGGACATACAGATTAAAATACACAGAGGATAGCCCAAGGGAGATATGGGAACACGTTTTGGGTAGAACTTGGAGTATGATGAAGAAATGGGGGGCAATGATCAGTGACAGAGAGCACAGCAGTAAACACGTTTATAGTACCATCGCTCTTACATGCATCACAATCATTTGTCTATGATCGAGGGAATAAATTATTGTTTTGCAAATAACATGGGAAGCAACACAATATATATGAGATGCAAAAGTCCAAGGGTTTAGTGGTGAAAAACAATTTTAACATCTAGGGAAGGGGCCTTATCAGTGTCCCACTTACACAAATATTACTCCACACAGCAATTCAACTTGGTACTTCTCACTCAACACCAGAACTATAGAACAAAATAGAAGACCATGTTGATGAAACAGACAGAGCAAGTTACACTACCAGATGGCCTATATGGATGGAAGCAGGGGACATGGGGTAGCTTAGTTAGTGTACTGCACAATATAATTCTGGAAACATTTAGGCTGAGAGAATATCAACTTTGGATGTTTGAAATCTGCCTAATAAGAATGGTAAAACATGCTTTTGCAATAGATACAAGAATGATAGGAATACGGAGAAAGAAAGTTAGAGAAATTTACTATTGGGAAGAAATGAATACAGGAGAAAGGAGATTTAGTTTGGACAAACTTTGAAATAAAACTCATATAACAGTGAGAGGGGGTATTGGCATACAGGGAGAATCTATGAAATATGGGGAAAACACAAAGTTGCACTGAAGAAAAGAAGACTGGAAATATCCAAATTAGTTAAGTTAATGGACAGGACTAAGGGGTAGCAGGGAAAACACTAAGGGGTTGCTAAGTCAAGTACATAAAGCCCTAATTAAAGACAGATTGGTAAAGAAATGGGGATGGCAAAGCTGGCAAAAGAAGGTACAGGATGAGTTAACAGACAAGTTGTGGGTCCATATTTGCACAGTCCCAAAAATGGCCATTAAGTCCAGGAAGCTCAGAATTTTTGTGTGGAAGTGCTTACATAAATATTTTTACATACCAGATAGACTACACAGAATGTTTCCAGATGTAAACATGAGCATCATAGGAAAGGTGACTGGAGTCATATATTTTGGGAATGTGACAGACTAAATAAATACAAAAGAGACATGGGTCAACTATTAAAGGAAATACTATGGATAGAGTGACAGATGAAAAAGAGTAACTTTTAATTAAACTAGACAGAGGCAAGAGGAACGTGTGGGCATGTGTGAGCACCTGCTACACTACTACTGAAAGTAGCAAAAAAGGAATTACTAGGAAATGGAAAATCAAAAATAGAAGAGGTGATTTAGATAATGGTGAATAAAAAACATATAGAAGGAGCAGGTATGAAGTACAAAAATAGTAAACATCACAAAAGAAAATGAGATCATTGGGACACAGTGAGAAAGAGAAATATGAATAACATCTCAAGGACAAAAAATGAAAACCAGCAAGAGGAAGAAGCCCCAGGGAATAAAAGGGGATAAGATTGACTTTTGATGGATAGGGAAACAAAAAAAGAAACAGGAAGAAATGATTGACTTGGAATGGCTGAGGATAAGTTTGATGTAAAACACTGTAACTCCTGGCTAGTCTGAGCTCTTTGTTACAAGGACGTTGGACAACAACATGCTGTGTAATGAATAAATGGGCACACAGTTACAAGAGTCCTAGTGCTCCATGAGTTGGGATTGTACTGATAATTGTTATAATATAAAGTTATTAATAAAGCAGGGCTTGTTTAGTTGTGAACAAAACTTAGAACCCTCTGTAGGCTAAGCACCAATTTACTTCTAGCAACCAGAAAAAAGTGGTGCAACCATTCTATTACCAAAGGTGCTCTATGGAGTTATAGCCATGGGAAAATTTACCCATAACTCCTATATAGCCTGTCATGCCCTGAACTCACCCCACTGCTAACATGGTACATCCCAAAATGAGATTTAAGATTGGAAAACTAATTCCTGGTAAGTAAAAGAAAAACAAAGAACAGCGTTAGAAATAGTGACTCTAGCATCTACCCAGAGTGAACTCAAGTACCAAACCACCGAAACAACAATACAAAGCACTCTTCACTAACCTGGCATATTGTACAGCCTGCAATATCATGCAACCAGTTATCAAAATTGCTTCAATGTCCTTGTTTCATTACTGCCCACATGCTCTAAACAGACACAGATAAATATTCTCACTGTGCAAATTCCTATGAAATGGTTATAGAAATATATTAGTATACTGCTTTCATATGTGTTGAACTATCTATATATTTAGTCTTGCTTAAATATGATGTAATTTGATAGTCTGTTAACATTTAATGCTGATCTGTATTGCCACTTATATTAACTGGGTGTCTTTTCCCCTTTAAATCACATCTGAAAATGAGCTAGCTACCAGCAGGGTCAACCCAGTTAATAAAATATAAATAAATTAAAATAAATATACTGCAAGCCTAGTGGTAGTAACCTAGGGCCACAACTCCACACAGCAAACTGTTTAGTCAAAACAGAGAAATAACAGAGAAAACAAGCATTATAATAGTTCTGTGAGAAGCTCAGCATAATAATATATAAAACAAACCATTTACAGGTGCCACTTTCATAGATCTTAAGCATGCCTTTGCAATTCTGGACCATCAGCTAGTATTTCCATAACTAGTCAAAGCTGGATTTATTGAAGAAGTAGTTAACTGGTTCCAAAACTACCTCAACAGCAGGACTTTTTTAGTATACTTTAGTGGTGCTATCTCAGAGGTAGAGTGTACAACAAAAGGAGTCCCACAGGCTAAGTGTTGGGGCCCCACTATGTTCTTTAAATATCAGATGTCTACCTTAGTCTTCTAAATATCAACTGTACACCGTATACACATGATACTCTGTTTACAAAAGCACACAAATCATTCAATACAGATTAAAATCATATGTGTGTTTTATACCTGTATTTGACCTTTAGTTGTTAATAATTCCTAAATATTTGACAAACTGATTTCTATTTTTAGGTCTTGCCATATAAGCTACACTGTGATAATTAAAAAATGTTTGTTGCAGTGTCTAGTGTAACATCTGCCCTTGTCTCAATCTGATAAAAAAGTCTATCTTAATGTTTCCCCATATCAGATCTGAACATTAATATCTAATTTTCTGTCTTTCATAGGTTCTTGCTGGAAAATCTAATCTTTGAAAGATATGTGCGTTACACATTCACTGTGTATCCTGTGGCCATATTAGCCATGGCAGGAATTTTGACAAAGAATACAAAATTTGATGAACGTAACACAAACCAAGTATTCACTGGTGAGCAGTCCTATAACTTGTAACATTGTTTTCACAAACAAAATAAACAGTATGTGAATTTTGTATCGGTTAAAAGACTGAATTAAAAAAGCATGATGTTGAAAACTGCAAAACATTTTTATTTCCACAGTTTCTGCACATTTCATTCTGTATGAAGTATCCAGTGAGTTGTACATTGACATATGCTTGGCAACTAGCATCTGATTGTCTGCCCTGAGTCACTATGGAAATCATTTCACTGTATAATTATACCAAAAAATGTCATTATTGTAAAATGGAGGTAGTTCTGTAGCACATTCTTACTGCTGTGCGGCTTGTGTTATTCCTGTTGTTACAACTGGTATTGCGTCTACCATACACTTCTGTTATATGAAGGCTTCTCCATTTTGTAATTCATTCAGATGTTTAGGGTTTCCAGTGCCTTGACAGAAATGATTCCTGTTCCTAAGTCAGGGTAGTATTAAAATTCATGAGATGAACATTGTTTCACTCTTTGATGTTTGCCAAGATGCTCTTCTCAGCACCCGCAATGTACCTGGAATTGCTTCCTTGGCTTCACCCTTTTAATTTCTCAAAATGTTTTGGGTTTCTAATATAGTGATAGGAATGTACCTCATTTCAGAGTCAGGGTACAATTAACAATCTTGAAATTAATATTCCTTCAGTCACTGATGTTTACTAAGAGTGATTTTGTCAACTCATACAGTATACCCATAACTGCCTCCTTCTGCAGTTGGTACAGAGTGACAGGTATTGGTACCATATTTAAATATGCTTAAAAGTTATTTTTTATTAGTCCTGTTGCTCCTACTACTATTGGAACTATCTGGGCGTCTTTTCCTCATATTGCCCTAGTTTATGCTTGCACATCCACCTATTTTTTTACTTTTAATCTCTCAGTGCACAGCATACTATAATCACTATGTACACCTATTTCATTGATTAATGTTGCTTTTCCACTATTTTTTCTTTGACTATTATATCTATTTTTTTTGCTTCTATTTTCTTAAATCTTGGTGTTGGACGATACCACATGATTACAACTTCTTCATTTTAAGCGATTCTTTATAGTTCATGTTTCCAGTGATTCTCAGCTACCTGTATGTTGAAGTGTTTGTACAATCCCGCCAGATTGTTCTACCCTTTAGTATACAAATCCTAAGCCATGAGTATGTCATAGCCAACAGCAAAAAAAAAAAAAAAACATATATATATATATATATATATATATATATATATATAGTATACAGAGGAAAAACCTGACGAAGGAGAAGTGGGATTGTCAGAGAGATGAAGAAAGTAGACAAGAGTATAAGGAGATAAGGAGCATGGCAAAGAGAGAGGTGGCAAAGGCTAAGGATAAGGCATATGGAGATATGTATGAAAGGTTGGACACTAAAGAGGGAGAAAAGGACCTGTACCGATTGGCTAGACAGAGGGACCGAGCTGGGAAAGATGTGTAGTAAAGGATAGTGAGGGAAACGTACTCACAAGCAAGGAGAGTGTGTTGAGCAGATGGAAAGAGTACTTTCCAAGAGGGGCCGATGAATGAAGAGAATGAGAGAGAGAGAAGGTTGGATGATGTAGGGAAAGTGAATTAAGAAGTGAAACAGATTAGCAAGGAGGAAGTAAGGACAGCTATGAAGAGGATGAAGAATGGAAAGGCTGTTGGTCCAGATGACATACCAGTGGAAGCATGGAGGTGCTTAGGAGAAATGGCAGTGGAGTTTTTAACCAGATTGTTTAATGAAATCTTGGAATGTCAGAGGATGCCTGAGGAGTGGAGAAAAAGTGTTTTGGTATCTGTTTTTAAAAATAAGGGTGATGTGCAGAGCTGTAGTAACTACAGAGAGGTAAAGCTGATAAGTCACAACTTGAAGTTATGGGAAAGAGTAGTGGAAGCTAGGTTAAGAAGGGAGGTGATGATTAGTGATCAGCAGTATGGTTTCATGCTGGGAAAGAGCACTACAGATGCGATGTTTGCTCTGAGAGTGTTGATGGAGAAATATAGAGAAGGTCAGAAAGAGTTGCATTGTGTCTTTGTGGACTTGGAGAAAGCATATGATAAGATGCCTAGAGAGGAGTTGTGGTATTGTATGAGGAAGTCGGGAGTGGCAATGAAGTATGTAAGAGTGGTACAGGATATGTACGAGGGTGGTGTGACAGTGGTGAGGTCTGCAGTGGGAGTGACGGATGCGTTTAAGGTGAAGGTGGGATTACATCAAGGATCAGCTCTGTGCCCTTTCTTATTTACAGTGGTGATGGACAGGTTGACAGACGAGATCAGACAGGAGGCCCCATGGACTATGATGTTTGCAGATGACATTGTGATCTGTAGTGAGAGTAGGGAACAGGTTGAGGAGACCCTGGAGAGGTGGAGATATAGTCTAGAGTGGAGAGGAATGAAGGTCTGCAGGACTAAGACAGAATATATGTGTGTGAATAAGAGGGAGGATAGAGGAATGGTGAGGATGCAGGGAGTAGAGTTGGTGAAGGTGGATGAGTTTAAGTACTTGGGATCAACAGTTCAGAGTAATGGTGAGTGTGGAAGAGAGGTTAAGAAGAGAGTACAGGCAGGTTGGAATGGGTGGAGAAGAGTGTCAGGAGTGATTTGTGACAGACAGGTACCAGTAAGAGTGAAAGGGAAGGTCTACAAGAGGGTAGTGAGACCAGCTATGTTGTATGAGTTGGAGACGGTGGCATTGACAAAAAGGCAGGAGTCAGAGCTAGAAGTGGCAGAGTTAAAGATGTTAAGATTTATACTGGATGTGACAATTATGGACAGGATTAGGAATTAGTATATTAGAGGGTCAGCTCAGGTTGGACGGTTTGGAGACAAAGTCAGAGAGGCGAGACTGCGTTGCTTTGGACATGTGCTGAGGAGTGATGCTGGATATACTGGGAAAAGGATGCTAAGGATGAAGCTGCCAGGTAAGAGGAAAAGAGGAAGGCCTAAGATAAGGTTTATGGATGTGGTGAGAGAGGACTTGCAGGTGGTGGGTGTGACAGAGCAAGATGCAGAGGACAGGAAAAAAATGGAAACAGATGATCCGCTGTGGTGACCCCTAACTTGAACAGCTGAATGAGAAGATATATTTTTATTGGGTTTGTATATGTCAAGGAAGTGTTTGTTGGTAGTAAGAAGGTGATGATGGGGGTTATAGTAGGAGACTCGATTAGAGATGGAGGGACAGGAAGACGGGTCATTCAGGATAGCGTGTGTAATATGAAGTTGAGGAAGAAGTAGTTGTTTAGAGAATTCTGGCCATTGGAGTGTCTTAAGGGCAAGGCAGTGGTGGAAGTTATAAGGGAGATTGGAGGCAAATCTGGCTATTTTGTGGTATGTTTGCTGTAGTTGGGTGATAAGTGATGTTTAAACATTAGTAAGGATGGAGCAGCATAAAGATAGCAGGGTAGGAGGAAGGGAGGGTTTAGAGGAGGGTGTAAGAAATTTTGGTTGCGATAGAGAACACTAAGTTTCTGGTGGGTCTTTTTTATACATTGATGGATGTGAATATCGAATTTCAGTTTATCATCAATAATTACTCCAAGTAGTTTGGTATAGAGTTCAGGATTAATAATGGTGTTGTTGAGGGAGGTGATGGAGAATGAGGGTTTGAGGTGTGCAAGTGTTTTAGAGAAGAAGAGGAGTTTGTTTTTGTTTTTTGGATTTACCATTACTTGATTATCAGAGAACCAGTTTTCGACAGAGGAGAAAGTTTGTTGAGTAAGAGTTAAAAGTTCAGGGATGCTGTGGGCAGAGGTGATGAGCATGGAATCGTCAGCATATTGTAGAAGTGCAGAGAGGTTAGTAGCAGAGTAACGTTTATTGGTGAATATATTAAACAGGAGGGGGCCCAGAATAGATCCTTGTGGAATGCCAATATTTACTGGGAGGAAAGGAGAGAGAACAGTTTGCCAGCAGATAGATTGTTGCCTGCCAGAAAGGTAACTAGAGAACCAGTCGATGGAGGAGGTGGAGAGATGAAGGTCGGAAAGTTTAGTTAGATGTTTGGAGTGAGAGACAGTATCAAAGACCTTAGAAAGATCTAGAAATAGACAGGAGATGAGCAACTTACTGTCACGAGCTTCAGCTACAGTTTGGGTGAAAGACAGTAAAGCGGTAGCTGTGCTATGGTAAGTGCTAAAGCCATGTTGGGTGGGAGTAAGGCGAATGTTGTCAAGAATGTGTTTGAGTAATTGAGTATGGATGCACTTTTCCAAGATTTTGGATTGGGGGGACAGGATAACAATGGGTCTAAAGTTAGAAAGATCAGTAGAGTTTCCACCTTTATGGAGAGGGATTGTATAAAAAGATTTCCATATGTCTGGGACTTGGGCTTCAGAAATGGAACGATTGATAAGAATAGAGACAGGGTTGACAATAGAATGTGCAACAATTTTTAGAAAGTGGGAGGGTAGTTGATTGGCAGAGGAGGAGCCAGACTTAAGTTTATTTAGGAGAGATTTAATAGTGGAAATGGGAACTGGTTGGAAAGAGAAAGTACTGGGAAGAGTATTGTTATGGGGTGATGTTGGAGTTGAGTCAGAAGTGCTATTTTGTGTATGTTGTATAAGTTGATGGATTGTTTCTATTAAATAATTGTTAAGAAGGGTGGTAGTTTCAGCTGCAGTGTTGTGTGAAAGGGGTTGGGAGTAGAAGGGCTGCCGGGGTGGATCAGGTTGTTGATGATAGTCCAGAATTTCTTTGGATTTTTGTGTGGGCCCAGTTGAAAAAGACATGAGAGATGACTGAAAAATAAAAAAAATAAAAAAAGAACAGAGCAGGTTGACCTGGTTGGAAAAGGCGTGAGGGATGACTGAAAAATAAAAAAAAAAGAACACAGTGGGTTGACCCGGTTGGAAAAGGCCTGAGGGATGACTGAAAAATTAAAAAAAAAAAAACTATCAGTTGGATAGGTAAGTGGCACTTAACCCAAAAGCTAGAAAGGTCTGTTTATAGTCCAAAAGGAGTGGTGCTTTGTTAGTTATGTTTGTTTAGCAGGGCACTATAGTTTGGGAAGTGGCTGAGATTGATGAACATTACTCAATTGTTTTATTATGGGAGCACCAAAGAATTGGTTTATAAAGAGACAACTAGGGCTAGGAATATACTAGTCTATGCCTTCATCTGGTGGCCAGAGTGGGTAATTTACAACAGTGAAAAAAAAGACTGGAAGAGGAAAAAAATGGACAATGTCTGGGCAGTCCGTGTGAGTGTGCAAGCCACATAAAATCCACTATTACAGTACAAACATTTGAATAACTAGGTAGGTAGTCACCTAAAACTCTATGCAGGTGAGCGCTCTTCCCAATAAATGTAGTCTGTGGGTGTCCAAAGCAGTTTGTTCACCGTATAGGGCCCAGAAGGAGCGCAGTACAGGCTGATTAGCAGGGGCAAGAAACCAGCAGCACTACGAGAGCTAAGTGAGCTAAAACTCTACACAGGTGAGTGCTCTTCTCCATCAGTGTAGTCTAAGGGTATCCGAAGCAGTTTTTTTTGCCGTGATTCAAGAGAATTGTGCTGTTTAACCAATCTAGAGGTGCAGTTATCTTTAATGAATATTGATACACCACCTCCTTTAGTTCTCACATCTTCAATTTGTGATGTGAATGCGTGGAAGGAAATGTAACCTGGTATAGCTGGGGCACTCTTAGCAGCCTTAAACCAGGTCTTAGTGACTGCACAAATGTCAGCATCTTCCAAAGTGAAGACTGCTTCCAGTGAGTGCATTTTCCGATTTAGACTCCTAGCGTTTAGCAGCATAACCATCAGGTTGTTTTTAGATGATATTTTTACATCAGGAATTTTATTCTAGTAACATTGCCAAGAAAGGCACTATGGGGGTGGCAGGAGCCTTAGCCAATAACCAAAATCCTACAGGTCACAGATGAAGACCATCTCTGGCAAAGCATCGAGGTCTGTCAGCTATGTCATCCTAGGCTGACATATATTGGATCCCCTTTGAATGACACCAAAAACAAAGCCAATTGTTGAAGTCAATCATTTTTTTGTTTCTATTGAGGTTTCATCCTAGGTGAAGGTAAAATGCTGCTTAAGGCTAGGGACGTACCTGCCTGAGACACATAATCAGAGAGCTTAGTCATGTCTCTCTTCATATAGTCCAGTGAGGTATATCTCAAGTAATTCACACCAACATGGACTATGACGGTGTCATAACAGTGTCTGTTGTTGAGAGACTTGAGTGCGTGTGTGATGTGGCAGATCCTGGCACCTGACAGACAGCTGACTGTGACTTTTTCCTTATCCATCCTGGTGAGAGGGACATCTGTGTGTCTCATAATTGAGTCGTCTATGACTAAGATTTTGTTTTGTGCTATGCCTTAGAGGCTTGACTGGTGAGACATGGGTGTGTGATATATTATGTGTACTATGTTCTACGGAGGATATATTATGTGAATTGTGCTTGTGATTGTGTTTGGGAAGTCTCTGATGTTTAGTTAAGCTTCTGCTAAGGACCTCTGCATATGTAGGTTTATGTGTTGTTGGTTTGGTAGGTGCAGGAGGTGGGGTGTGCATGCTGACAACCTACTTAGTATCAGATGAACTGACTGGTGAGTGAGAGAGCCTGGATTCTAGGTTCTTGCTGTAGATGCATCTCTCACATAATGAATTTATGTGGACTAGAGGAAGAAGAAGTGCACATGAGGCAATTGCCTCGGGATGCCCATATCGACCAGGCTGACTGGAGAAACTGTGGGAAATTGTCCCTCCATAATGCTAGGTAAGTTGATGTTGTCAGAAAACAGAGAGAAGACAGGTTCTGTGCTAGCCACAAAGTTTGAGAAATCATTTTATGCTCAACTTTTGAGAGACTTGCTTGACTATAATCACCTGCATTAGAAGCTGAAGTTAAGTACAAATTTGCAGTTTTAAAAGTACTGTTTTTCATTTTTTCTGTACCTAATTGTGTTTCACTGAATAGTGTGTGTGCAGTGTCTCTCTCTGCTATAAGAGCGGGTGGGGGTCTTCTCACTTCTTGTTATCTGATATTTAACTGTTAGCCTAGAGGGATTCCTCTGTACTTTAAGTGCTAGCCACAAAGTTTGAGAAATCATTTTATGCTCAACTTCTGAGAGACTTGCTTGGCTATAATCACCTGCATTAGAAGCTGAAGTTAAGTACAAACTTGCAGTTTTAAAAGGACTGTTTTTCATTTTTTCTGTACCTAATTTTGTGTTTCACTGAATAGTGTGTGTGCTGTGTCTCTCTCTGCAGTTTGTTCCCATCCTCCCTCCCGGTTCTTGTTTTGGTGCTAGTGTTGGTGGCTCTGGAATTGCCCGCCCCTCCTGTAAGTCTGTATTTGACCACTTCTCCTGAGTCCATCTCATTTGCTCACTTAACCGAATACAGTGAGATCATATTCTGAGTCTAGTGTTCACTCTACTTAATACAGAGAGAAGATTTGAGAAGGCCAACCCACTTAGGTTCTTCCTTCCTCTCTCCTTGCACTTTACTAACAAAAAAAAAATATTTGCACTTTATTCATCTGCTTTTTCTGTATTTGTGTTCCCTCCTACTTAATTTTGCTTTTGCCTCTTCTTAAAAGTACTCAATTTTATTAATTCTGCTGCATTTATCACTGCTTGGTAGTAGCCTGATTACATTGTAACTGTTATTCTAAGTCTTTTGGTTTAAGCACTTGGGCTTCATACTGGTTGTTTTACATTAAGAAGGTTTGTTTTCTGCACTGTTGTGGCAGGACAGGTAGCTTACATCCTTCTAAGCTGGGAATTGCTGATTGAAGGCTCAGTGTCTTCTATTCTAAAAGTGTATTAGTTCTAGTTTAAGCACTTGGGCTTCAGGCCAGTTATTCTACATTAAGAAGGCTTGTGGTCTGCACTCTTGTGGGAGGAGAGGCTGGATTCTGCCCTTCTGAGCTAGGAATTTCTGGTTACAGGCTTATTGTGCCTGCTTCTTTGAACTGTTTATTTCTGAAATTGGTGCGCCTTGTTGCTGTAGCATAGGACCAGATTCAGGCCTGCTGAATCTAGCTTTGTTTGTATAACTTGAGCAGTGATCCAGGCCATCTTTTTTGGAGAAGGTTCCCCTGCACCCTAGTAGCGAGATTGTGCACTTAGAACTTGTCTGATTGAAGACTGCTGGAACAGGGCTCAGTTTTGAGCTTTTTTCTGGTTAATTGGGTAACTTGTTTAAACCAGTTTGTTCGTTTTCTATTGTTTATATATATATATATATATATATATATATATATATATATATATATATATGAAGTGCACTTTATTCATCTGCTTTTACTGTATTTACGTTTCTTCCTACTTTATTACTAGGGACATTGACTACAACTCTGAACTGAGATATATAACAATAAGCATCCTTTTCTGTGCATTTAAAGTGTTTTTTTTTATTGTATCTGCTTTACTTTCTGAAAAATATATATGTATATATACTTGTTTCCCACCTTTCTAAGCTAGTATAGTCCAGTTTTCAGGTTAGTGTTGAATTCAGGGCTGTGTTACAAATCTCTGTGTTTGTCTATACCTTACTTGGATAGAAGGAAGTTTGTCTCTTCACCTGTGAGAGAGGGGAGCTTTGTGCAGCCTATCTGTCCCTGAAGGAGTGGTTTCAGCCCATAAATTAGTAGTTTATTGGCCTTTTTGGGCTAATTTCTATCTCTTTCATTTTCCTGCTATAAAAACCACATTTGTCGGGTTTTGCGCACCAGGCAGCGCCGGTTAGCTAGGGTATAACTATTCCCGGCTCCACAAAGTCTCCTTTTCAATTTTTCCTTTGGAACTAGACAAACCTTCAACTTAAGCACTCAAGCCATTCATTTCTCAACCCGGCACTTGCTCAAAACTCATAGCAAGCACTTATAAACCCTAGCACTAGACCCCCCTATACTGTACAGAAGGACAAGGCTGGCTATTTGACCTTACCAGCTATTCAGTAAAACAGTTCACTGTACCTATCCAGGTATGTCCAAAGGGCAGTTTCAGGTGTACTCTCCAGTCCAACTGGTGAATCTGGGCATTTTGAGACAATGTTACAACTGCCTCATGTACACTGACAACCCCCTCCTCCTACCACCAAACACTAATACATGCGAGATGCAATTATACAGCCAAACTGGAGGCTAAGCTCTCTCAACCCAAGACTGGATCAGACAGTCAAGAGGAGAAGGTAAATACTGGCATCACACCACCAGTCTCACATAAACCCATTAAACCAGCACTGGCAAAAAACACACATAAATACATGAAAACATACTCGGTGGCTCTAAATAAAAATCTGCAAAAGCAACAGAGCCCTCCAAAGCAGACATCCTAGCAACCTCCACCCCCAACACAAACCATGAAACACATACTTCACAAAACCAGTGTGCCACACAATCACAGCCCTTAAGGCAAAATAACATACCCAACATACTAGTAATAGGTGACTCTATAGTCAGGCACACTGACGTCCCACTCACTAGGCTGAATAAGGAGAAGGTTACTGTTAGCTGCCTGTCGGGTGCCAGGATCCGCCACATAACACAATCACTCAGGTCACTCCAGAACAAGTACAAATACGACTCTGTCATTGTCCATGTTGGTGTGAATGACCTGAGCCATACCTCCCTGGACTACATGAAAAGAGACATGGAAAAGCTCTCTGATCACATAGCCCAGGCCGGTATGACCCTGACCCTGAGTAGCACCCTGCCCTCACCAAGAATGACACAACAGTATAAAGAAAAAATTATCAATTTTAACAATTGGCTAAGTTTCTTGTGTCATTCAAAGGGGATCCAGTGTCTGTCCGCCTGGGATGACATGCTCGACAAGCCACACTGCTTCGCTAGAGACGGCTTGCACCTGTCACCTTCAGGCTTTCGAATACTGGCCAAGGCTCTTGCCACCCCCATAGTGCGTTTTTTAGGCAAGGCTCAAAAGACAAACCCACCGCCGTAAATAGCACAAGTAACAAAAATCTGAGGGTAATGCTACTCAATGCCAGAAGTCTAAACCTCAAAATGCATGCACTTGAGGCACTCCTCAGTATGGAGAAAATCAATATATGTGCAGTAACAGAAACCTGGTTTAAGGCACCAAGGATCACCCCAGCACTATCAGGCTACAACTCATACCATACATTTTGGCCACAGATTCCGGACCGAAATACAAAAGGTGGGGGAGTATCCATATTCATCAAGGATACCCACACCTCCAGGTTAGTGGCACAGCACGATGCTTCAGAGATCATCCACGTGCAACTAACAATGAGCAAAACCGCAATTCAAATTGTAGCTTGCTACAGATCACCCACCGTGTCCCAGGACCCCCATTCCACATTTCTGGAAACACTAGAAAAAATAAAGGTCCTACCAAACATCCTAATATTGGGTGATTTCAACTACCCAAATATTAACTGGGAGAACTGCTCAAGTACTAACTCCCTTGCCCAACATTTCCTAAAATTTATAAACTCAAATGCCCTGGATCTACTGGTCAACACTTCCACCAGAGGTGACAACATATTGGACCTGGTCATCACCAACATGGGTGACTGGTGTTCCACACTGGAGGTCAACCCCTCACTGGTTAGATCTGACCATAAACAAATCACTTTGGATATCCACATTCTGCCCCCACCCCCGGACAATGAAACCACCATGAAAAACTTTTCAAAATCAAACTTCATGTTACTGAAGACCGAGGTGGAAAGTTTCAAAGCCCCCATGCTAAAGGATAATGCTGTCCAAGCTGCAAAATCATTTACTAATGCATTCTACAGGCACCTACAAGAATGCATGGATTGTTCTATCCCAAGCAAAACCAAGACTCACTCCTCCAAGAAAAGGAAACCAGTCTGGTGGACCCCTGCCATAAACAAGCTATACAACAGAAGGAGGAAACTAGTACAGAAAAAAGTAAAATCCCAAGAAGGGAAGACATCCCTGATCAGTATCAGCATGAAACTACAATCCCTCATAAAATTGTCCAAGGCGAGCTTCAAAAGAAAAATTGCCAAGGACTCCAAAGATAACCACAAGGCATTCTTTAGCTATGTCAAGAATCTTAGTGGCAATGCTCAGATCTGCTCAGAGTTAATGCAGAATGGCACAAAATACACTGAACCAACCGATATTGCCAACATCCTGGCAGACAGGTTCAGTGCAAACTTCACCCCACTCTCACCCCCAAAAGGGTCCATAACCATACCAGAAGAATGTAGAGCCCCTGAAATCACAGACACTCAGGTTAAAACAGCCCTCTCCAAGTCCAAAAACACAGCATCAATGGGACCGGACAGTGTCCCAGGTTGCGTTCTACATGAGCTCAAAGACAAACTAACCCCTCACCTAAACACACTGTTCAAACTCAGCCTCTCCACAGGCTATGTACCCATAGAGTGGTGCACAGCAATGGTTATTCCACTCCACAAAGGTGGAGCCACAACAGACCACAGGAACTATCGCCCTATAAGCCTGACTAGCTTGGTCTGCAAGGCTATGGAGCGCATCATCATGGAAATCATTAAGAGAGACATTGGGAACCTCCAAACACTGGACCGTACCCAGTTTGGCTTTGTTAAGGGCAGATCATGCCCCCTAAGCCTGGTGGACTTCTTTAAGACAGTTACCAAGGCTATAGATGAGGGAAAGGTGGTACACACAGCATACCTAGACCTCGCAAAGGCCTTCAACACCATTCCCTATTCTGGTATTATAGACAAGCTCACCAGCCTGAACATAAACCCATATGTCACAAGATGGATTGCCAGTTCCCACATGGTGAGAGTTGCGGGAGCTAGGTCTGACTCTAAACCGGTTACAAGTGGGATTCCCCAGGGCTCAGTCCTACGACCCCTCCTGTTTGGCATATACTTCTCAGAGGTACAGGCAAGCACAGGAGGACTATGACTGACCAAGTTCATAGATGACTGCAAACTAGGGGCTATAATTGACGCTCCGGCTGACACAGACATCCTCCAAAAGGGTCTCACTGAGATGGATACCTGGTGTCAAAATCATGGCCTCAAGCTAAATGCCAAAAAGTGCATAATCATCCCCTTTGGAAAAACAAAGTACACACAAACTACCACATAGGTGGTAGCCCCCTAAATATGGAGAACATAATAAGGGATCTGGGGACCCAAGTAGATAGTAATCTCTCCTGTGATAATCACATTGCCAAAGTGGTTAGAAAATCTTTATATGTGGCCCACCTAATCACAAAAATGTTTGCATCCAGATCAAAAGAGGTCATTGTGCCCCTCTACTCATCACTCATCAGACCCATCATAGAGTACAACGCCCCATTTGGAATGTACCTTACAAGACACCTGCAACAGCTGGAAAGACCACAGAAGTACCTCACCAAGAGGATCACTGGCCTCAAACAGATGCCCTATGCAGCTCGACTGAAGAAACTCCAGCTGTACTCAGTTGCATACCACCTACTCAGAGGTGATCTCTGCCTGACATACAAGGCCACGTCCAACCCACAATTGATGGACATGCTCCACCTAAAGAAAACCTTATCCCCTCGAGCCACACGCTCTAGAGATCTAAACCTCACCACAACAATAAGTAGGACATGCTGGAGGGATAGATTCCTTTCCCAGAGACTTCCCATGCTTTGGAACAAGATTCCAATCTACATTAGGCAGTGCTCCTCGCTAACACTCTTCAAAAGAAACCTTGATAAGTGGATGGGAAACAGAAAGTTTACTCCAGGGATCACTTCAGTGGCTCTGCTGGACAGAGGCACAGGGAACTAATCTAAGGGAGAGGCGAAAGCCAACACATTCTGGCTAGGCTTATAAATGCCTTCAGGCAGATAGCCTAATACCTACCTATGAACCTATGAACCTATAAGGACCAAGTAAAGTAGAGGACAGGAGAAGTGGACAAAAAATATGTAGGGCTAGTGGGTAGGATCTGTGTTTGTACCTCAGGTACCTGTCAGTGAGGGACAGTCGCAAGAACTCATCGATGGAGCACCAGCAGAGCACTAAGGGAAAATTTGCCAGCAGAAATGTTTGTGTCTATAACCACCAACGGTGTCCACCGCTGTTCAGCAGTGCGCAATGTACAAACAAGCACAAACCTGCACAAACGTAGTGCTGTAGCAAATGAGAGCAAATTGATTTAAACAAATTAATCAATAAAAAAGCTAGAAATTGAGCCCTGTTCCAGCAACATTCAAGCAAATGAGTTCTAACTACACATTCCTGCCACTAGGGTGCAGAGGAACCTCTCCAACAAAAGATGGCCTGATTTAGTGCTCAAGTTACACAAACAGAGCTAGATTCAGCAGGTCTGAATCTTGTCTATGCTACAGCAAACAAAGAGCAACAATTTTAGAAAATAAACAGTTCAAATATGCAGTGATATGGTAAAAATGCATTTCATAAGTGCAATATAAAGTGAAAAATTCTACAGCCGATCAGATAAATACAGCAGAACAGTGGCTGGTTGCCAAACTCTGTGGAGCTTTGCCAAAATATGCGCAAACCAACACAAATGCGGTGCTTATGTAGCAAATGAGATCAAACTGATTTAAACAATTTAACCAATAAAAAACTCAAAACTGAGCCCTGTTTCACCAACCTTCAATCAGATGAGTTCTAACTGAACACTCCTGCCACTTGGGTGCAGAGGAACCCTCTCCAACAAAAGATGGCATGGTTTAGAGCTCAAGTTATACAGACAGAACTAGATTCAGCAGGTCTGAATCTAGTCTATGCTACAGCAAACAAAGTGCAACAATTTCAGAAAGAAAAAATAGTTCAAATAAGCAGTGATATGGTAAAAATGCAGTTCAAAAGTGCAATATACATATTCCATACACGATGACTGTATTCCAGATAAAGGTAAGCTCATCTGCAATATTCTAAATGCAGTAACTTCAGAATCAGTAAGCCACAACAGATTTCATACAAATATATGCACAAATGCCAGTGTGTGCCCGTGTGTGTGTGTGTGTGTGTGTGTGTGTGTGTGTGTGTGTGTGTGTGTGTGTGTGTGTGTGTGTGTGTGATATATTGAAAATTTGAAGCAGCCAGTCAACCAGAATGTTTTTTTTTTTTTAAGGAGGGAGGAAACCCAGTCAAACACAGGAAGAACATGGCAAAACTCCATATAGATAGTGCCTAGAGGACAGGACTGAATCCTGGGCTGTGGTTCTGAGAAACTAACCACTAACCAACTAACAACTAACCACTAACCACTATGCCATCATGCTGCAGCATTTAAGCAGATTTATTCATGTTTCAGGCATACCCTTCAACCTTGAGTAGACATATTCCACAAACTGAGAACCACAACCAAAAAGTGAGTGGACCCGGACCACAGAAGTCAACCAAATGAGTTTAATGCCAAAAAAATTCCAACAAAGTTTAAGCGCTTCCATCAGAGTGTATCATAGACTTCTTCAGAAACATTTAAATTCAACCAAATATAGCATTTAAATACCCCACCTGCAAGGTCACATGATACCCCTAATTATTCATTTAATACAACAAACAATCCTTAAAGGGATATGTATATAAATACAACACATAGAAGCAAAATGTAATATACTAAAATTATTCATCAAATGAACAAATATTCATTGAATAAATAATGTTCTTTAAATAAAAAAAACTCTTCTAAAACCCCCTGTGTATACAAAAACCTGTTGGTAAAAATGTATAAAAATATGTGAAGATCATAATACATAAGAACGCAGCCTAAGCACACTAATAATTGAGACACAATCATTTAACCCAGGATATACACAAGAATTAAGCTTGATTCACCATCTAAGTTCCACGGACCTCCCCTAATATTTTGATGGACTATGTCAATACCCACAAATTTAAAAAAGTGGTCAGGATTACCAGAAACATGCTTAGCCAAAGCATTGTTGAGGTTAACCTTCCTAATATCCAAAATATGTTCATATATCCACTCTCTGAACTTTCTTCTGGTTTTTCCTACATAAAAACAATTACATTGTTGGCAGAGAGCTAAATAAACCAAACCCTTGGTATTACAGTTGCAGTGAAAAGGTGTCCTAATCCAGACACCATTCACATATACCTTGTCCAATTCAATGAGATGCTTACAATAAGAACAGAATCCACATTTATGGGTACCTTTCCTTCTAGAGGAGACCAATTGTTCATTATACATGGGGGATTCCAAAATTTCTTTAAAATTCCTGTCTTTTCTATAAACCATTTTTATACCACTAAGGTATATCTCTTTAAATTTAGTAAAACACGATAAAATTTGCCAATGTTTATTTAGAATCTGTTGAATAGACACACATTCTGGATTATATTTAGTAATAAACGACAAAGAATAATCAAGTTCACCCCCACTACTATTTCCTTCATTTATGGTCCTTGTGCAAAATTCATCTCTAACCCCACAAAGCAAAGGTTTATAAAAGCCAGCAGCCCTTTTCTGCTCAACCTCAGAAAATACACCCTTCACCAATTATTTGGGGTAACCCCTACTATAAAACATATCAGATAAAGTCCTAGCTTCCAATAAAAATGACTCATCTTCAGCGGTCATCCTTGTAACCCGAACAAATTGGGCCTTCCCAATACCCCTTTTCTGGTGTGGGATTGACAGCTGTCAAAATGTAGAAAGCTGTTAGAATGCGTAGGCTTTCTATATTATATTACTAACAAATCTTTTATTAGCAACATCCTTAGAAATCTTCACAAGTGAATAAGAAATACTCATTTTATTGTAGACATGTGTAAATCTGAGGAAACTGGTGGTTTGGTTCAAATAATTAACAAATGATTGTAACGCTATCTCAGTGCACCTCCAAAAAATAATAATATCATCCAAAAAACACATATACAATGTCCAGGGGAGGCTGACACCAAACTGCTGTGACACATATTTCCTTTCCCATTGGAGCATAATTATATTGGCGAATATGGGGCACAAGCTGCCCCCATAGCTACACCCTTCCTTTGTAGGAAATAGTGCCCATCAATAAAAACAAAATTATTCTTCAAAACCAGTTCCGTAAACACAGTTAAAAAACATTGATGTCATTGTTGGAAAATACTCCCAATAATGTTAAAAAAATCATGGAACCATTCAAGTCCTGTGTCATGAGGTATTACATTGAATAAATTAACAACATCAACAGTGCAAAAAATATATTCATAATCATATTCTACTTGTGACACTTTACTTAAAAAGTCCCATGAGTCTTTACAAATGTGTGAAAGCCTGTTCAATTTAAGTTTTAAATCAATGTACTTAGCCAAAGAGTGGGTTTTGGATCTAGAAGCATTAACTATTGGCCTCAATGGCGGATTAGTCAGGTCTTTATGAATCTTTGGTAAACCAAATATAGAGGGAATAACAGGAAATTTCATCTCCAAGAATGACCAAGTACCCAAATCAAGCTCACCTTGGTCTAACATATCCTGTAATATCCAATCAATTCTAGTATAAGCTATGCTAACTCTGTTTAATGAAGTCTCCTCATAAAAATCCTCATCACACAAAAAAGAGAACATCCTAGTCAAATAATCATCCATACTCATAATAACAACACCCCTTCTCTTGTTGGGTTTCATAACCTGCAAAGTTTTGTTTGCACACATTTGCCTCAATAGATTAACTTCACATTTAGAAAGATTTCCACCCAAGAAAGACCTATTCCTATACAGCAAAGACCTAAAATCGAAGTCACATAACTATTTAAATAAAAATAAAGGAAGGGGAAGTGGTGGGTTAAAAATACTACTTCTTTTAAATCCTTCAATAGTTGCAGCTGCAGCTTTGTCCTGAAATAGTACTTTAAGATTTATTTTCCGCAAAAATAATTTCAAATCAATAATTAATTTGTCAATTTTACAATGATTTGTGGGGATAAAATTAAACCATTTGCACAATAGGTCAGCCATTCCCATACCAAACTCATGTTCAGTATAATTAAAAATAAAAAGTCACCTTTCATGTTTTCCACAATGTTTACCACATCAATGTCCTCATTAACATGGCCGTTGAACTCGTTGTTGTCCAAAACTGGCAAAAGACACCCAGCAGAGTTCAATGTAGTGTTCAACGAGTAAACCATCGGTCCATTCTCCTTCAGTTCTGGCATTTCCATCCCCCATATTTGTTCCCATCTCCTCTCATGGCATTCTGCTGATTGTGTTGATTCCTGATCCTCTCCAAATGCCTCGGGGTGTTTGGGCCCAAAGGGACTGAGCCAGCAACGTCGTCATCATCGTCATCATGGTTCGGGCTATCCACCCTTTCATTGGCTGATACCATGGTAACCAAGGGCTTAGGATATGCTATACCTTACAGATAATCACAACGGTCCCGTTCAAACTTCCGTTCCTTCCTTAACTTGATGTTAGCAATTATATCATCCACAGCAGAAAAAAATGTTAAAAAAAGAACCCTTTCTGCTGCTCAAAAAGATGGTTAGCCTGAATATGCTTTTCCAGGTCAACGGCCTCTTGAGTCAAGGAATCAATACTTTTTTGATTATATTTCATCAAAATCTCAAGTAACTCGCAGCCTTCATGATAAAAAAGTTCCATTAATTCTGTGTGTAAGGGGGAATTCATCACTGAGCCATAAGGGTATTTGCAATACCACAAACCCTTGGGAATTCTCTTCACCTTAATACTTTCCAGAAAATACACATTTTCAACCTGCAACTTCTTTATTTTTAATAATTTATCCTGTAGTGTGTTAATCATTTCTCGAACAGTCAGGTCACCCCCAGAAACTTCATGGTTGAAACAAATGTTCTGCTGCACCCATTCTGAAATTTTACCTGGAACCACACGAGGAACACTGTCTCAACACCTCGGGGGTAGAGGTGAAATCAGTGACAGATACATTAGGAGTTGCCACATTTTTAGAACCTTGTCCTAAGTAAGCCTAGCCAACAAGGTTCCCTGGCTTACGCCACCCAAGAAAGTTATTTTCCTGTGCCACTGTCGAGCAGAGCCACAGAAGTGATCCCTGGGGTGTATTTCCTATTTCCCATCCACTCATCAAGATTTTTCTTGAAGAGTGTTAATGAGGAACTTTGCTTGACATAGATGGGTAGCTTGTGCCAGAGTATGGGAAGTCTCTGAGACAGGAATCTATCCCTCCAGCATGTCCTGTTTATTATGGTGACAAGGTTTAGGTCCCTAGAGCGTGTAGCTCGAAGTGATTGGGATTTCATTAGGTGTAGCATGTCCAACAGCTCTGGGTTTGACATAGAATTATATGTTAGACAGAGATCACCTCGGAGTAGGCAATATACTACGGAGTAAAGCTGGAGTTTTTTGAGACGGTCAGTGTAGGGCATCTGTTTGAGGCCAGTAATTATCTTTGTGAGGTACTTCTGTGGCCTTTCCTGCCACTGCAGTTGTCTTGTGAGGTACATTCCGAAAAGGGTGTTGTACTCTATAATGGGTCTGATGAGTGTTGAGTAGAGGGGAACACTGACCTCTTTTTTCCTGGATGAGAATCCTTTTGTGATGAGTTGTGCCATGTAGAAGGACTTCCTGACTACTGTGGCGATGTGATTATCAAAGGAGAGACTACTGTCCACGTGGGTCCCAAGGTCTCTTATCACACATTCAGTGTTATTTAGACTGCTGCCTATGTGGTAGTTCATGGGTACAGAGTTATTACCAAAGGGGATAACAATGCACTTTTTGGCATTGAGCTTGAGGCCATGGCTCTGACACCAGGCATCTGTCTCAGTGAGGCCGTTCTGTTGGATGTCCACATCATTTGAGGACTCAGCTATGGCTCCTAGTTTGCAGTCATTTGCAAACTTCATTAGCCAGAGGCCTTCTGTGTTAGCTTGTACTTCAGAGAAGTAGATACCAAACAGGAGAGGTTCCAGGACTGAACTCTGTGGTACTCCACTTGTCACTGGTTTGAAGTCAGATTTGCAGTCTGCAACTTTTACAGTGTGGGTTCTGTCAGTGAGCCAGTTGGCAACCCATCTTGTGATGTAGGGATTTATACCTAGTTTAGTGAGTTTAGCTATAATTCCAGAATGGGGGATGGTGTTGAAAGCCTTGGCAAAGTCAAGATCGGTTGTGTGAACCACCTTACCCTCGTTTACGGCTTTGGCGACTGCCTCAAAGAAGTTGAATAGGTTCAGGAGGCATGATCTGCCTTTCACAAACCCAAACTGGGTGGGGTCCAGAGTTTGGAGGTTACCAATGTCTTTGTTTATGAGTTCCATGATGATACGTTCCATGGCCTTGCAGACCAGGCTCGTCAGGCTAATAGGGCAATAGTCCCAGGGATCAGTGGTGGCTCCCCTTTTGTGGAGTGGGATAAATGTTGCTGTGCGCCATTTAGTGGGCACAAAGCCTGATGTGAGGCTATGATTGAACATGGTGCTTAGGTGGGAAGCCAGTTTGTTCTGAAGTTCATCTAAAACACAGCCTGGGATGTCCGATCCCATAGATGCTGTGTTTTTGGCTTTAGAGAGTGCACCTTTTACCTGCGTAGTTGTAATTACAGGGACTCTGCATTCTTTCTTTATAGATATGGGCCCTTTAGGGGGTGAGGGGGGGGTTAAGTTAGCACTGAACCTATCTGCCAGGATATTGGCAATATCAGTTGGTTCTGTAATTTTTGTGCCATTGTGCTGTAACTCAGAGCAGATCTGGGTGTTGCCATTGACATTCTTGACATAGCTATAGAATGCTTTGTGGGTGTCCTTAGAATCAGTGGCAATTTTGTTTTCATAGCTAGCTTTGGAGGATCTTATAAGGGATCTCAGCTTCTTACTGAGGCTGACCAGGGAGCTCATCCACTCATGGGATTTTACTCTTTTGCAACAGTTTCTTCCTTCTGTTGTACAGTTTGTTTATGGCAGGGGACCAGCAGATTGGCTTCCTTTTTTTTTGGAGGATAGCATCTTGGTTCTGTTTGGGATAGCATGAACAATGCACTCGTGTAAGTGCTTATAGAGTGCATTTGTGTAGGATTCAGCAGTCGTAACTGTATTGTCCATCTGCATGAGTGTCATGAAGTTCGCCATGTCTGGCTTAAGAAGCATGAAGTTGGCTTTGGAGAATTTCTTACTGTGGTTTCCTTAATGGGGGGTGGGGTGGGATGTGGATATTTAGGGTGATTAGCTTATGGTCGGATCAGACCAATGAGGAGTTGACGTCAGGTGTGAAACACCGGTCACTCATGTTGGTAATGACTAGATATAGGATATTGTTGCCCCCGGTGGGGGTGTGGATAAGTTGATCCAGGGCATTGGAATTTATGAATTCCAGAAAGCGTTGAATGAAGGAGTTGGTACATGAGTAGTTTTCCCAGTTGATGGTGGGGTAGTTGTATCGCCCATTATTAGGGTGTTTGATTGAACCCTAATATTTTCCAGTGTATCAAGAAAAGAGGAGTGGGAATCCTGGGGCATGGTGGGGATCTGTAGCAAGCTACAATTTGGATTGCAGTTTTGCCCAGAGTTGATTGCACTTGGATAACCTCAGATGCATTATGCTAAGAACTAGCCTGGAGGTGTGGATATCCTTAATGAATATGGACACACTTCCACCTTTGGTGTTCCGGTCCAGGTTACATGGCTGAAAAGTGTGGTATGAGTTATAGCCTGGTAGTGCAGGGGTGCTGTCTGGAGCCTTGAACCAGGTCTCAGTCACAACACAGATATTGATCTTCTCCATTTTAAGGAGTGCCTTGAGTGAGTGCATTTTGAAATTTAGACTTCTAGCATTGAGTGGCATTACCCTCAGTTTTTGTTTGTCTGTTCCTGTTATGGTGGTGAATTTGTCATTTGAACCTTGCCTAAAAAAGACACGATAGAGGCGGCAAGAGCCTTAGCCAGTATCCAGAATCCCAGGGGCAACAGGTGCAGGCCATCTCTGGCAAAGCATCGTGGTCTGTCGACCATGTTGTCCCATGCAGACAGATACTGGATCCCCTTAGAATGCCTCCAGAATCTTAGCCAATTGTTGAAGTCAATCATTTTGTCCTTGGTATGCGGTATCATTTTGGGCAATGGCAGAATGCTACTCAGGGCTAGGGTCATACCTGCCTGGGCTACAAGACCGGAGAGCTCTTCCATGTCTCTTTTCATGTAGTCCAGGGAGGTACATCTCAGGCTGTTCACACCAACATGGACAATGACAGAGTTATATTTGTACTTGTTGTGGAGTGACCTGAGTGCGGGGGTTATGTGGTGGATCCTGACATCCGACAGGCAGCTGACAGTAACCTTCTCCTTGTTTAGCCTGGTGAGTGGGACATCAGTGTGCCTGACTATAGAGTCACCTATGACTAGTGTGTTGGGTACGTTGTTTTGCCTTATGGGCTGTGGTTGAGTGGAACACTGAGTCTGTGGGCTGTGAGTCATTTGGGTTGTGTTGGGGGGGTGAAGGTTGCTTGCATTTCTGTTTTGGAGGTCTCTGTTGCTTGAGCAGATTATTATTGAGAGCCTCTGTGAATGTTTTTGTGTTTCTATGTGTGGATTTTGGTGGTGTAGATTTAGTGGGACTATGTGATGAGTGTGGTGCGGTACAAGTGTTTACCTTCTCCTCTTGACTGTCAAGTTCATTCTTAGTTGGAGAGAGCTTTACCTCCAGTTTGGCTAGATAAGTGCATCTCTTGCAGGTTGTAGTGTTGGGTGGTAGGAGGAGAGGGTTGTCTGTGTACATGTGGCAATTGCTGCATTGCCCCAAGATGCCCAGATTCATCAGATAGGCAGGAGAGAACACTGGGAGCTGACCCTTGGACATGCCTGAATAAAAAACTATTTTCCTCTAGATAAGTGAGGAAAGTGAGTACAAGAGCTGTTTTTCTCTATGTAATGAGGAAGGTTGAGTGCTGTAGTAATTTGTAGCTTATTTAGTGCTAACAACAAGTTCTAAACAAGTGCTGAGCACAAATAAGCAAATTCAAGTGCTAAAACTAAGAATCTGCATCTGGACTAGACTAGTTACAGGAAATAAACAAGTGCAAATGCATGCTTTTAAATCAGAAAGTTGAGAGAGATGGAAAAATTGCCCAACCAGCCAATTACTACAATTTCTGGGCCAGAAACCACTCCTTATGTGGTAGATAGGTTATCTAGTGCTTACCACTCCCATTGATAAGCTATCAGGCTTCCCTCCAACACAGAAAGGCTTGGGGGCTCAGAGGCTTACAAACAGTCCTGGATGCAGCAAATCTGTATCTGGACTAGACTGGTTACAGGAAAGGTGGAAAACAAGTGCAAACGCGGGCTTTTAAACCAGAAGTTGAAAGAGATAGAAAAACTGCCCAAACGGCCAATAAACTACAGTTTCTGGGCCAGAAACTACTCCTCTTGTGGTTGCTAGGCTACCTAGTGCTTACCACTCCCACTGATAAGCTAGCAGGCTTCCCTCCAACACAGAAAGGCTTGGGGGGGCTCAGAAGCTTACATACAGTCCTGGGTACAGCAAATCTGTATCTGGACTACATTAGTTACAGGAAAGGTAGGAAACAGGCTGAGTTTGTTTTTTGCTTTTTTACAGAAAAGTAGCACTAAAAACAATTCAAGTGCAGTGTAAGCTAGCACACTTCAGTTTGTAGCAGTATTAAAGCAAATACAGTTTAAATAAATGCAATTTATTCAAAATGTATTCTGAACTGAATTCAATTATTGTTTTATTCAACTCTGAACAGTAAAAAAGTGCCAAAAATATACTTATCAGCTGGGAAGCACACTCAGTAGGAACACAGGGAGATTCTAGCAAAGACTTTTTTTTTTTTGTTAGTAAAGTGGAAAGGGAGAAAAAAGGAGCAGAAGATCTTTTTATGTATATCCATTTCATGAGAGCAACCAGCACAATCTGAGTCAAGTCGTGCTGAAAGTCCAACAACTTGGTAGGTAAGCTGCTGCACCAACTTTGTTAATAGTCCAGTCTGGCTGGTGAGGGCTTCCAATCAGTCAGGACTCTATAATACAGCCCCAGCTCCAGAACCACAAACTTGAGTAGACATATTCCACAAACTGAGAACCACAACCAAAAAGTGAGTGGACCCTGACCACAGAAATCAACCAAACAAGTTTAATGCCAAAAAAATTCCAACAAATACCCCTCAATCTCTGGACAATGCCTAAAATAATAGGGGTTCAAAGGCCCAAAAATGGGGACATATTTTTAATATTACTCTTATAAACTTAATAAGTTGCTAAAATTGCACAATTTGTGTTAACGTGTTTTCTGAAAGGTATGAGGTTTGAAATTCAAATGTATTCCATTATTTAATGGCTTTAATCATCAGTAATTTGCCAGCAAAGCACAAGTTTTATGAGGAACAGACCAAAATATGAGGCTAAAATCTGGATATTCTACATAAATTTAGACATTTGAGAGGTATGGTTCCAGGAATCACTTAATGGATCTTTCACAGAAAACTAAATAAAGAAATTAAAATCCTCAACTTATTTTTTCAATCTTAAGTACGCTTAGTTCTTATTTTGGCAGGGGGCCTAATCATTTAATGAACCACAGATACTTTCAAAGTTCCGCAATTGATCAACAAGAGACATGGTTTCTGATATCCTTCTGACTTGTCTAATCAGATTTTACTGCTGTCAATTCTAAGTTCTTTAGTCAGGCTAAAACGCTGATATCAGGGGATGTAAACCTTGATCCAGATAATTCACCATTACAACCCTTGACTCTTCTCATGATCCTTGTGGATTCATGCTGTCTGGTCTCTGCCTTCTATAGCTCAGTAAAAAACACACAAGTATTAAGTGCTTTCATCCCCACAAAAGCGAGACTTCATCAGAATACATAGTTACACTCAATGACCTTGTTTAAATATCTTGCCAAACAATACAAATCAAGTTGGAAAAATGCTTTGATGAAGAGATGCAGTGGCAATTGAGACTAGCTGCTAACGTTTCCCCAAGTCTGAAAGAAGTTATTTCTATATCTCCTGTATTGCAGGAGAAAGCTGAGAAATGTTAGAGACAAAATTTTGTTGAAAAAAAGTTTTGCAAGCATATTCCATATATATAGTTTATTTTGTGAATTTTAATGTGTCTATGACATATATTTTTTATTTCATGTTTATTCTCTTTAAGGAATTGTTTTATGTCATTAATAGTAAGTGAAAAGTGAGCAGGTGATTTGTATTGTTAACCAGTTGCATTGTTTGGCAAGATATTTAAACAAGGTCATTGAGTGTAACTATGTATTCTGATGAAGTCTCACTTTTGTGGAGACGAAAGCGCTTAATGCTTGTGTGTTTTTTATTAAAATTATTTCCATCCAGTACGTTTTATTGGATTGGCTTTGTTTCGTGCTGGGGCTGATTTTTTGTGGTTTATATATCTCAGTACCCAAAACATTTCTTAAAAGTCTGTCAGTTTGGTCCAGAGGTTTAAGACTATGTTCTGCTAGATCTAAATACTGCAGCAGTCCTAGGTTTGATTTGTGCAATCTCCGTGTGCTTGCTGTGGAACTCTGAGCAAGTCACTCAACCAGAGATTGCTTCCAGGTTCCCCAGAGAAGGGACTATGTGTTCAGTGGGTTTACCCAGTTAACAGTTTTTTTTTTAAACTAACACTACTTCATATCTTTCTGGACCGCTTTGATAATGGTGTTCTAGCCAGTACTGGGACATGGCTTAAGCCATACATTCGAAACTCTGAAGTCATGTCCTCTGGCTTCTCCATTTTCAGACATGCCTGCATTCACAAAGGTGCACATGGAGTTATTAACATAGTTAGAAAAAAAAGCATGCCTGTAGTGCTAATCAGTCTCAGGTCCTGACAGACCATGAGCGCATGTCTGCCATAGTCAGCATCCCTCCTGATGGTTCAACTATGGTGCTGTAGCTGTCTACATTCCCCTTGATTATACAAAACCCCCACTGCAGATTCCCTGACTAGCTTTCATCAAATCTCTGTTCTGAATTGTTTTTCTTGGTGATGTAAATGTTAACTGGGATCCATCCAGTGACCCCTTTCTCCAGTAGCATTATTACCCAACATGGTAAAGGGCAGGTTATTAATCTCCAAACCAGGGCTGACAAACCTTCTGGAACATTATTACATTTCACTGTGTTCTTTTCGCCCATCGATTGAATCTGAAATTTTATCTGTATTTTCAGGGATCACAAATCCACTTTTGCTGTATGAAAATCATTTTAATACTACTATTACTACATAATGTAACTATGTGTTGGTGAGTAGCTGCCAATGTCTTGACTTTGATAGAGTCAGCACACATAGAAGTGGAAATAGTGTTTGTATATTAAACAGCTAAAAGACAGTGAAATCTGTGATCTGGTATCCCAAACTGCAGCCTCAACAGTCTGTAGGACAAAGTAAAAGATTAAGAATAAGGATTAACTGTTCAGAATGTCAGATCCTAGCTGCAGTTAATTTAGCAAAACTTAGCAAAAATAAATAAATTCCACTTTCCAGAGGAAAAAAGTTCAGATAAGTGTTTAAGCATATCTTTATTCAATGATGAATGAGCATTCTTGAAGAGTGCTCATCTATTAATGGTGGTTTAGTTAACCCATACATTACTGGAGTCTGGAATCCCCTTCAGGGGTTCATAGTTCATAGATAGTTACTAATCTTGCAGTCCAGGGGACCACTGAAGAACTTAGTCTGAATTCCTAGTTATCACCAAGCACTGTCTGGTTAAGTGATTTCCTCAAGGTCACACAACAGGCAAATAAGGGCTGTGAGAATGAAATCCTGTACCACAAGAACTACAGCCCACAACATTAACCCTCTTTGTCAACCGCCTCCTTAATGTTGTACATTTTTAAAGAGTTTACTTGACTTTAAAAGCAATAAACTCATGGCATATTTCCGACTGATCCTGCTTGTGTTACCATGAAATAATAGAAAATTACTCATTTTCACTAAAATGTTCACTGCTGTTGTTTGAGGCTTATGTTTATTAAACTGCAAGTCTATTTTTATACACCTATGTTGTCTATTCCTTTTCATTTAACCTTGCTGCCCACACAGGCTAATCTGTACAAAAAATGCTGCTATCTTTGGATATTGCTGTTCACTTCTTCAACAGGACCATTTTTGGTGTCCTCAATGAAATTGCATCCTTAAAGAGCTAAAGAGCCTAAAGGTCTGATGTGTCAATGGCAATACCTGACCTAAAATCACACATGATCACCAAAGATAACACTTGGGCATAGTTCTATCTATGATGAATACCTTCTGACAACTTTAGAACAAATGTAAGCCCCTTAACAAGGAGTGTATATATCCATAAGAGTCTATGTTAGCCCCTCAGTGCTACTTGAAGAACAAAATCATATTTTTTTAAATCCCATCTCTTAGCCCCTCAGTGCTACTTGAAGAACAAAATCCTAATTTTTTTTTTAAATCCCATCTCTTGGTCATATTGTGAACTGTAATCTATTACACTCACAAAACAAAGAAAGAGCAAATAAAGAGAGTGCCTGCAAATTGAAGGGCATCAAATTTGCTTCTAATGATCTCCCTTTAAAGTTAATCAGACTTGCTGCAGTTGTCTTGACATTAGCAGATACACCCCTTATAAATCACATCAGAGAATACAATGATACCACCTTATGGAAGGAAGCTAGTATGGTCACTTTCCACAAGAAAGGTTCTTCAGTCGCTGTAAAGGGTTACAGTCCAATATTTGTACTTAGCCCACTTTCTAAAAATTAGTCCTTGAATCAAAAGTCCAAAATGATCTACACAACTATTTACATATTAATACTTTGACAATAGATTCTTAACATAGACTTTGTGAAGGATGTGATACTGGTACCAGTCTATAGCCTTTGAATTTATTAAAACTGGACTCAATGAAAGCTTAGTGCATGCTGTGCTAGTGCTAAACTGTCAAAAGAGTTTTACATGAAGCACTCACTTTTGATCAGATGATGAACAGGCATTGACTAATGGACGCCCTTGTACCACATGGTTAAGTACCTATCTGTAAAGGAGGAAAATGTCATAGCTGATCTTTCTTTATTGAATAAAGGCACTGTTCAAAGGCAATGTCCTTGGTACCCCCACTGTGAACCATATTTGCAAATTTCATGTGAAGTCACTATGGCAAAATGCAGCTAATAGAAGTACTTGGATGACTTGGCTGTTCTTTGCATAAGCATATCAGTAGCCACTATACAGTCAACCATGGAAGATGAAGTCCGCATGCTAGACTGCTGGCTTGAAGTATCTGGTCTATCCCAAAAATCTAATGTCTCATTATTCTGCAACAAAAATACAGACTTTCCTGCTGTCCTACCAGATGTGTCTCTTTACTCAGGGATAATACATTAACAATGGCACATAAGTTAACTTTTGTGGCATTTTTCTAGGAAACATACTTTCATAATCAAGTTACATTAGCAATATTACATAAGGCTATACCATACTTTGGCCTGTTGTTGCAAAACTGTTCGTACCATATGTTACTGCCTGTCCTTCTATTTATTCATGGCAACAAAACAAGTATAGTGACAGAAGAAAAGTGTTTAAAAATATTGTTGTGTGATGCTGAATACAGTGTGTGGGAATCACACTGCATAACAATGGCACAACTCAGAACAGGGGTAATACACAAGCAGAAGTGGGAAACAAGCTGAGGGCACAAAGTGAGCAATTTAAGGAAAACACAGAAAAGGGGATGTCTAGGCAAGATAATTTTGTGGGAGATGTAGTTATTTATATATATATATATATATATATATATATATATATATATATATATATATTTAACAAGAACAGTATGTGATAAGATATATGTAAATGTTAAAAATGAGAAAAGGGAAAATAACAAAGAGCATAAATGCAGCAGGCGGGCACATGAAAGTAAATAAGTAACAAACAATAGAAGCAGGGATGAGCATGATACAAGGGAGAGGCATTCCCAATGGAAAGTAATGCAAAAACAAAAGCTGGAGCTATGTTTAAGAAGGGATAGGAAAACAAAACAGCGGCAGTACAAATATAAAAGCTTGGTAAGTGTGGAATGACTACACATGCAAATATCAAGCAATCAACTAACTACAAATCATGTGCGTGACCCACTTTGTTTATCTATTGTAGAAATAGCAAATAGATGAACATGGGTACTATTTCAGTATCCCATCTATATGCATATATTCGAAGCAAACAGGTGTGCCACAAAGTACAGTGAAATATGTTGTATATTCACTCTCCTTAAACTGCCACCAGGTTAGACAGGTGGGTTCACATAATATATTTTGGTGAAATGTTTAGAATCATAGTATGTGAATAAATATATGTACTGCTAGGATTGCTTAGTAAGCTCTATACTGTATATATTATATTTGTGTCTCCTGCACCAGACGTAGGCAGTCATATGGTATCTGTTGTCAGTGATGTTGAGTGCAGGTATATGGCTCTTGATGCCTCTAGGTCTACATTCACCGTACTGTTGGAGCAGGCCAAGAATGATACATGAACATGAATATACTGGGCACAACCACTGACATAGAGGAATAATTAGTAACAAACACCTCTGTAACCTCTGTTGTTATCCATGTGACATCCTTGGTGCCAAACCATATAGTTTGGATCACATACCGAGACAGTCTGACTCTGCTTCCAGCCTCTCCATTGGAAAGAACATGTGGACATGGTTCAGGGGGGTGTTGCATTCATCTAACTAAATGCTGCTCTTGCAGTGAGTCTGCAGCCAGGGAGAAATTAACAGAAAGTATTCACATACCATGAGACCAGGGCTGCAGGGATACACTAATCGTATTACTGGTATACATGCTAGTGTAGTCAAATGAATGCCTGTCCAGGAATAATATGGGCTTAGTGCAGACCTAAATGAAGCCTTTTATAGATAACATATCCTTGCAAATGTACATTATAGGGCTGAAAGAAAGATGCCATGTTGAGTTATGAGTGTGTTGGATTGCTTTCTTTCAAATCAGCACCAAACTGCCATATCTAACAGTAAGTCAGGGAATGAAGGGAGTAACTGCATGCCCTTTTTAAGAGTTCTACATACAGGCTTAAGGAGTCCCCAGGTCTTTCCATTACATCTGATCCTTAAGTCACTGTGGGATATATTTTTTTGTCTTTATAGCTTGCAAGATAGGTGCAAGAGACATACCACAAAGTATTTTACCCATCCTCAGAAAATTTTATTAACGTTATATATCTTTGATCTCAGATATTCCATTTGTTTGTTTATTCCATGAACCATTATAACAAAATGATATTTCAAAAATATCTAAGGCACATTACCTTCTCAGACAATATTTCCTTTAAATACATCTTCAGATTTCATGTCATGTCAGTCCATCCTTTTTTGTAATATGGGTGTCTACACTATCTCATCTGAACTGTCACCACCATTCTTCAGCAGTCAGTTCTTAGAGGTCACCAGATGGAGCAGTTTAATCTCCTGCCTATTCACTATCTTATGTAAAGAAGCTCTTTCATGACTGGCTGTTTTTCATAACTGCTATATAGACCAATTCTTGTATTGAAGTCAGCACATAATACCATTTCACAGTTTCTCTTCTAAACACCCAGTAATACCTACTCTATAGTGTTCCATAAAGATATCTCCTCTACTCTCCTGAATTTGTTTTTATGAATTCTGTATATCAATAATTATTTCCCTTTCATATACCTTAATATCAGTAGCTAAAAGATGTTATGGTTACATCTCTAATATTGGCATAAATCCTCCTATGAACTTTTAATAATGTGACAAAATCTCCATAGGGTCTACCATATTAAGCTTTTCCCCCATGTCCTGCCCCCATAGTCTCATAGATTTGGAAACTAATTTGATTTATATATTCTGTCCATGTTTTGTAGAAATTGATAGCACCAGCATGCTGCAAATAACTCCAGAACTCACTAGAATCAATTCTAAAAGACATGCTCTCATTGTAAGTGATTTGCTCTGGTGTAAGCCTGCTCCAACTCCAAAAACCTTGCTATCATTATAAGTGACTTACTCCGAAGATTCCCATGTAAGCCTGCTTTACAGATAACCCTTACATCAGCATAAGCCACTTACACTGAAATCAAAACTTTTAGAATCTGGCCCACTGTCTCGAAGCTTACTTATTAAGGAAGAATATTCTATAACATGATAGCTGCATACTGATAATTCAGATTTAAAACAATCACTATTTTTCATCACATTTCCCCATATATGTTACATTTTTCTTCTTCTTAGTTTATCCAGAAGAATTTGAGATTGTTTGAGTTTTTACTGACATTCATTAAACATTCATGTAGCTAGGAAAACACCATGAATCTGTTTGTGGTGAACCCTTTACTCTTTCCATTCATGTTATATCTGTGATACTGTTTACTAATCATACCGCATTCTCATGCATTTCAATGCTCTCTTTAACTTAACTAGATTTTCATTCTTAATTGTGTCATATTAAACAAAGATTTTTTAAAATCTTTTCTATCTTGTGTGTACTCTTTAGTCATACTCCTTAAATAACTTCCTAAATGATGGCACATTCCTTTCTCATTCAAATTGGTGATATCTCAGCCATATTGTTTGAAATAATCCCTACACTGGTAAAATTAATGGTACAAACTAAGGGTTTACTATTTTTCTTAATCCATTCAAAATTTAAACTTATAGTAATGTCACCTAGAACTAAATTAAAGGAAAACTCCACCTTAGAACTCAAAAAACATATTTTTTTGTTGTATCTTTGTTTTTGAGCTATTTAATGCCTCAAAATCACTCCAAGTGCTTCTTGTACAATTTTAATGTATTTGTCTCAAAATGGCAGATGATGGGGCCTGCCTTGGTAACATGATCTTGTTTTCTTGCTTTTGTTCCCTCTTCCCAGAATACATTTCAAGTCTTCTTTATATGACTTGTGCTAGACATAAGGAAGTGGTGCTGTTTTCTCATGCTATTAATATTGAATGGCAGGACTGTGCAGCACTGTCATTTAAACACACCTTCTGTAACAAAGCTGCTTCTGTGTTTACCTGCCTGAGCCTCATTTATGTGTCTGTCAGAGCTTGTTCTATGCTATAAATAGCTGTTAGCTACTTGCAGCAAAAGAAAGTAGATAAATAACAGGTTTTTGTAAGAGGAGTTTTTTGTAGTCCTAAAAGATTTGAGAAACCCTCCACCACAGTCTCATGCTGATGTGTGAAAACTCTCACTGCAGTAAATGATCCTTGATGTAGATTTACAAGTGACAAGTAGTGGGACTCTAAACTTAGTCTGTCTGCTACTTCCCAATGCCTTCAGTGGGAGGATTTTTCACTCTCATGAATAATGCAGACTTAAAATGTGCTTTACTAGTTCCTCAATTATTTCTGTCATGTTCACCCTCTTTTTTTCTATTTCATATTATTTATACTTTGGTAACCAGGAAAGTGAACTGGTCCCAGGACCCTTTTCAGCCACACCTTAGGCTATGTTGGCAAAGATAATAACAATTATTAAATGCACTTAGCAATACAAAACAAAAATACTGACATAAAGACCTTGATCAAGATTGCATGTGCAACACATAGCCAATGAGTGATAGTGACCAAGTAAATCATTGAGCAACATTTACTAGAAGGTATACATTAATAATGCTTAACATTACTATGTTGTTTATTATAAATAATTCATTGTATACACACATATTACACACACACTCACATAGTGTGTGTGTGTGTGTGTGTGTGTGTGTGTGTGTGTGTGTGTGTGTGTGTGTGTGTGTGTGTGTGTGTGTGTATTTAAACACAGTTAAGTACTTCTGATTCCCTTTTCTTAATATTTTTAATCCAATGGCACATAATTAATGTATGTTAAAGTAAATTCAGCTGTATATTATGTTTGCACTCTAACATTGTAATGACTGACTCAAAGTCAGTAAGAATCTCTTACAATAGAGCTGCATTTACCAGATATGCATCCCCATCTGGAAGCATGTCACAAAAAAGCATATAAGACCTTTTTTATGAACAGTATCAGTGCACTTAGTTGATAGGGTTGCCACCCAACTCTCTTTCTGCAATTCTGGCCTGTGTATGTGTGTGTGTGTGTGTGTGTGAAAATGGTAAATGCATTGATACTTTATAAGACAAATGTTTTCGGACTTCTCTAAATGTCACAAAAATCTTTGAGACTATATTTAAGTTATGTTAACATATAAACTATTATAAATAACATTTAAACCTTAGCATTTCAATATTGTGTTGCTGTTTATGTAAATTTGTCAGAAGAGCTGGCAATTGCCTTTAAACCCCTAATCTAATCATTTTGTTTTGCTAGGAAAGCGGAGTGTTAAAGTTCTCCTCCCCTCTGCAGTAAAAACAGGGGAAAACAGTTCCACAGCTTTCTGGCTTTTTTTATATCAGCTGCTGTGTTCCTGACAGCAGGATTAATTGCCCATCTAAGATTGATAGCAGTACCTGACAGGGTAAACTATAGATTTAACTGTGTCTATGATATGCCATGCAGGTGGAGACAAATTTCTCTGCAAAGTATGTGAGAAGTTAAGTTTTTAAAAAAAGAAGGTGGGCTTTCCCTTCCTTTGACTCCAATGCAAGGAAATATGTTTTAAAAAGTACAAGCACGTTTCTGGTACAATGTTGAAACCATATTGTAGGGAGAAAAGAAACCTAACGATTGAGTTAAACTGTATGAGAGGGTGGAGTTTTCCTTTAAATGTTTGAGAAAATAATTATTTTCTTCTTTTATTATTCCTCTAAACTATTTGTTTTTATTTTTTTAATTCCACCTTTCAAGGATCCATCACTCCATTGTTTACTCTGTCTTCCTTGCAAGTCATTTTTTTCCTTTGTGCTCTCCATCTTTGTAGGATACCTTGATTTTTAGCTCTTTCCCATTCTGTTATTTAGATAACTGTTTTCTTTGACTGTTATACTGTTATATCTTACTTTCCGTCACTTCTTCTTTCCTGGGTCTTTACCACAGACAAGGGCATTATTCATCTATTTTTGTCTATCTTTCTTTTTGAACTTTTCAAACATTTAATTATCTTTTACAGTTTACAGTTATATATTCCTCCATTCTTGTTGCTAAATATCTATCCGGTATAATGGCTTATTGTATCAACCTACGATCTCTTTTACCCTTCTCGTCATAAGTTGTTACTCTTTTACATATTCTGTTTTCTTAGTCTTTAACAAGGTATCTATATTTGTCTACTTACTCTCCTTCTTCTACTGCCTTCCAACATACTATCTTTTTTCTTTAATTTTCTTTTTCTATCTTGTCTGTCTTAGCCTCACAGATTTAAATTGTTGTCATGCTTCCCTTTTTGCAGCTGTTTCATTTATTCCATACTTAATCCTACATTTTAAATGTCGTTCAACTTCTTCATTCTCCCTGTTTTGCTCATGTAAATTAATTCTTCTGTATTTCTTCTCTAATCCTTTCACTCTTTCACGTAGTCTAACAACCTCCAATTTTATCTCTTGCAGGATTCCCTTTCCAGTCACTATTAATTCCATTACTATAATATGTGCACTTTACTACTCCTTACAGCATTTACAAATTCATCAAACACGAGTCATTGATTTTTCCATCTCCCCTCTTCTCCTAGTGAAAAGTTCCTCCAGATCCAGTCTATAGTTTAATTTCAATATTTTGATGTGATTCCATTACTTCCACTTTCACTAATTTCAACTAGCCTGTTTAACCAGGAATTGGGTCCTTAACTTACATTTTTTTTATTTCTGAATGGACCTGTGCTCAATGGCCAGCTTTAACTATCAGTCAAAAAACATTGCTGCCATGTTTGTTGAATGGAGTTATGCAGTAAGTGTATCAACTGATCTGTAATTCGTAATGCTAAATTCAGATTCTCTGTACAACTCTCTTGCTTTTTGCTCCATACGCTCATGTGATATATTTTCTGTTGTTTAAGATTGTTCATGTCATCTTTCATATTATTCTGTGACCCTGTGAATGCCTCATCAACCCTCACCATATTTAAATCTTATTTCCTTTCTTTGTCCTTCCTTTCCTTTTATGACTCTCATCTCATTTTGAATATTAATATTTGTTCATTTTCAATTGTATTAATAACAGCAACATCCCTCTCAGTTATATTATTATTTGACATCATTTTAGATGGCTCATTAATGCCCACATCACCTCTTTTTCCATATTCTATAACTTTCCAATCAACATTTAATTTACATTATCTTGAGTTTCACATTTATGAGAGCGACTCCACATATTTGCTGTTCACCTCTAATTAAACGTCTACCCCAGCTCTGCAATAACTAAAATAATCTGCATATACATCTATTACCAGTAGACTTACAACTTTATCATTTTTGCAAATTAAATACAGAAACTTTATTTCACACTGGCTTGGTCTGCTGTATTATCTGCTATTTCCTACAATAATCAGAATCTCCATACTCAGCCTCAATAAATATGATTCCTAAAATCATTCACCTATTAATTATTATCAGTTATGACTAAAATCGATGGCAGAGCATATACTTACATAGGCTACAGCTACATATCCTTACATAGGGATACAGCTCAGCAAGCTCCTGCCTGGTGCCCTGCAGAGTTCTACAGCAGCAAAGAGACAAAATAGAGACTTTGGAGGGATTAAGTATCATTTTTCTGCATTTTATTGCTGCCTTTAGGTAATTTCGCCTAAAACTCAGATTTTCTAGAGTTTCTGTGATTTAAAAAGCTTGTTTTGGCTACATATTGTACTTATTTTACTGCCTGCACTTTAACAAAGTTGTTTTTGTGTTTAAATTACCTGTTTAACTGTTGTAGGCTACACACTCAAATGTGAAAGCCATTTCTGTGCATTTAAAGTGTTTTTTTTATTGTATCTGCTTTATTTTCTGAAAAAAAACCCCCCAAAAAAAATACTTGTTTTCCCACCTTTTTAAGCTAGTATAGTCCAATTTTCAGGTTAGTGCTGAATTCAGGGCTATGTTACAAGTTTCTGGGTTTGCCGATACCTTACTTGGATAGAAGGAAGTTTATCTATTCACTGTGAGAGAGGGAGCTTTGAGCAGCCTATCTGTCCCTGGAGGAATGGATTCAGCCCAGAAATTAGTAGTTTATTGGCCATTTTGGGCTAATTTCTATCTCTTTCATTTCCCTGCTATAAAACCTGCATTTGCAAGGTTTTGTGCTAGTATACAGCTCAGCAAGCTCCTGCCTGGTGGCCTGCAGAGTTCTACAGCAGCAGAGAGACAAAAGAGAGACTTTGGAGGGATTAAGTATCATTTTTCTGCATTTTCTTGCTGCCTTTAGTTAATTCCAACTAAAACGCCGATTTTCTAGAGTTTCTGTGATTTAAAAAGCTTGTTTCAGCTACATATTGTACTTATTTTGCTGCCTGCACTTTAATAAAGTCGTTTTTTGTGTTTAAATTACTTGTTTAACTGTTGTAGGCTACACAGTCAAGTGTGATAGCCATTTCTGTGCATTTAAAGTGTTTTTTGATTGTATTTGCTTTATTTTCTGACAAAAACAAAAAAACAAAAAATATACTTGTTTTCCCACCTTTCTAAGCTAGTATAGTCCAGGTTTCAGGTTAGTGCTGAATTCAGAGCTGTGTTACAAGTTTCTGTGTTTGCCCATACCTTACTTGGATAAAAGGATGTTTCTCTGTTCACTGTGAGAGAGGGAGCTTTGAGCAGCCTATCTGTCCCTGGAGGAGTTGTTTCAGTCCAGAAATTAGTAGTTTATTGGCCATTTTGGGCTAATTTCTATCTCTTTCATTTCCCTGCTATAAAACCTGCATTTGCAAGATTTTTGTGCTAGTATACAGCTCAGCAAGCTCCTGCCTGGTGCCCTGCAGAGTTCTACAGCAGCAGAGAGACAAAAGAGAGACTTTGGAGGGATTAAGTATCATTTTCTTGCTGCCTTTAGTTAATTCCGACTAAAACGCCGATTTTCTACAGTTTCTGTGATTTAAAAGGCTTGTTTCAGCTACATATTGTACTTATTTTACTGCCTGCACTTTAACATATTGTACTTATTTTGCTACCTGCACTTTAACTAAGTCGTTTTTGTGTTTAAATTACCTGTTTAACTGTTGTAGACTACACATTCAAGTGTGGTAGACATTTCTGTGCATTTAAAGTGTTTTTTGATTGTATCTGTGTTATTTTTGGAAAAAAAAAAAAAACAAAAAATATATACTTGTTTTCCCACCTTGCTAAGCTAGTATAGTCCAGTTTTCAGGTTAGTGCTGAATTCAGGGCTGTGTTACAAGTTTCTGTGTTTGCCCATACCTTACTAGGATAGAAGGAAGTTTATCTATTCACTGTGAGAGAGGGAGCTGTGAGCAGCCTATCTGTCCCTGGAGGAGTGGTTTCAACCCAGAAATTAGTAGTTTATTGGTCATATTGGGCTAATTTCTATCTCTTTCATTTCCCTGCTATAAAACCCGCATTTGCACGGTTTTGCATGCCGGGCAGCGCCAGTTAGCTAGGGTATAACTATTCCGGCTCCACAAAGTCTAGTCTTCAATTTTTCCCTTGGAACTAGACAAACTTTCAACTTAAGCACTCAAACCATTCACTTCTAATACCAGCACTTGCTCAAAACTCATAGCAAGTACTAATAAACCTTAGCACTAGACCCCCCCCCTCTACTGTAGAGAAGAACAAGGCTCTCTATTCGACCTTACCAGTCAATCAGTAAAACAGTTCACTGTACCTATCCAGGCATGTCCAAAGGGCAGTTTCAGGTGTACTCTCCAGTCCAACTGGTGAATCTGGGCATTTTGAGGGAATGTTACAATTGCCTCATGTACACAGACAACCCTCTCCTCCTTCCACCAAACACTAATACATGCGAGAGATGCAATTATACAGCCAAACTGGAGGCTAAGCTCTCTCAACCCAAGACAGAACCAGACAGTCAAGAGGAGAAGGGAATGACTTGCATCACACCACCAGTCTCACATAGACCTATGAAACCAGCACCGGCAAAAAACACACATAAATACATGAAAACATACTCGGAGGCTCTAAATAAAAATCTGCAGAAGCAACGGAGACCTCCAAAGTGGATATCCAAACAACCTCCATCCCCAACACAAACCATGAAACACATACTTCACAAAACCAGTGTGCCACACAATCACAGCCCTTAAGGCAAATTAACATACCCAACACACTAGTAATAGGTGACTCTATAGTCAGGCACACTGACGTCCCACTCACTAGGCTGAACAAGGAGAAGGTTACTGTTAGCTGCCTGTCAGGTGCCAGGATCTGCCACATAACACAAGCACTCAGGTCACTCCAGAACAAGTACAAATATGACTCTCTCATTGTCCATGTTGGTGTGAATGACCTGAGCTGTACCTCCCTGGACTACATGAAAAGAGACATGAAGGAGCTCTCTGATCACGTAGCCCAGGCCAGTATGACCCTGACCCTGAGTAGCATCCTGCCCTCACCAAGAATGATACCACAGTATAGAGAAAAAATTATCAATTTCAACAATTGGCTAAGCTTCTGGTGTCATTCAAAGGGGATCCAGTGTCTGTCAGCCTGGGATGACATGCTCAACAAGCCATGCTGTTTCGCTAGAGACGGCTTGCACCTGTCACCCTTAGGCTTTCAAATACTGGCCAAGGCTCTTGCCACCCCCATAGTGCCTTTTTAAGGCAAGGCTCAAAGGACAAACCCACCACCATAAATAGCACAAGTAACAAAAAACTGAGGGTAATGCTACTCAATATGCCAGAAGTCTAAACCTCAAAATGCACGCACTCGAGGCACTCCTCAGTATGGAGAAAATCAATATATGTGCAGTAACAGAAACCTGGTTTAAGGCTTCAGAGGGCACCCCAGCACTACCAGGCTACAACTCATACCATACATTTTGGCCACAAAACCCAGATCGAAATACAAAAGGCAGGGGGGAGTATCCATATTCATCAAGGATACCCACACCTCCAGGTGGCACAGCACGATGCTTCAGAGATCATCCACATGCAACTAACAAAGGGCAAAACTGCTATTCAAATTATAGCTTGCTACAGATAACCCACCATGCCCCAGGACCCCCACTCCGCATTCCTGGAAACACTGGGAAACATAAAGTCCTACCAAACACCCTGATATTGGGTGATTTCAATTACCCAAACAACTGGGAGAACTACTCAAGTACAAACTCCCTTGCCCAACATTTCCTAGAATTTATAAACTCAAATGCCCTGGATCAACTGGTCAACACCCCCACCAGAGGTGACAACATATTGAACCTGGTCATCACCAACATGGGCAACTGGTGTTCCACACTGGAGGTCAACCCCTCGCTGGTTAGATCTGACCATAAACTAATCACTCTGGATATCCACATTCTGCCACCACCCCCGGTCAAAGAAACCATCTTGAAAAACTTTTCAAAAGCAAACTTCACGTTACTTAAGACCAAGGTGAGAAGTTTCAAAGCCCCCATGCTAAAGGATAACGCTGTCCAAGCTGCAAAATCCTTTACTAATGCACTCTACGGGCACCTACAAGAATGCATGAATTGTGCTATCCCAAACAAAACCAAGACTCACTCCTCCAAGAAATGGAAACCAGTCTGGTGGACCCCTGCCATAAACAAGCTATACAATAGAAGGAGGAAACTAGTACAGAGAAGAGTAAAATCCCAAGAAGGGAAGACATCCCTGTTCAGTATCAGCAAGAAACTATGTTCCCTCATAAAATCATCCAAGGATGGCTTCGAAAGAAAAATTGCCATGGACTCCAAAGATAACCAGAAGTCATTTTTTAGCTATATCATGAATCTAAGTGGCAATTCTCAGATCTACTCGGAGTTAGTGAAGAATGGCACAAAATACACTGAACTGACCGATATAGCCAACATCCTGGCAGAAAGGTTCAATGCAAACTTCACCCCCCCCCTCACCCCCAAAAGAGCCCATAACTATACCAGAAGAATGTAGTGCCCCTGAAATCACAGACACTCAGGTTAAAACAGCCCTCTCCAAAGCCAAAAACACAGCATCAATGGGATCGGACAGTGTCCCAGGCTGCGTCCTACATGAGCTCAAAGATGAACTAACCCCTCACCTAAACACACTGTTTACACTCAGCCTCTCTGCAGGCTATGTGCCCACAGAGTGGCGCACAGCAATGATTATTCCACTCCACAAAGGTGGAGCCACAACGGACCCCGAGAACTATTGCCCTATAAGACTGACCAGCTTGGTCTGCAAAGCTGTGGAGTGCATCATCATGGATCTCATTAACAGAGACAATGGAATCCCGCAAACACTGGACCCTACCCAGTTCAGCTTTGTTAAGGGCAGATCATGCCTCCTAAACCTGGTAGACGTCTTTGAGACAGTTACCAAAGCTATTGTCGAGGGAAAGGTGGTCCACACAGCCTACCTAGACCTTGCAAAGGCCTTCGACACCATTCTCCCATTCTGGTATTATAGACAAGCTCACCAGCCTGAACATAACCCCCTAGGTCACGAGATGGGTTGCCAACTGGGTCACGGACAGAACCCACATGGTAAGAGTTGTGGGAGCTAGGTCTGACTCTAAACCGGTTACAAGTGGTGTTCCCCAGGGCTCAGTCCTAAGACCCCTCCTGTTCGGCATATACTTCTCAGTGGTACAGACAAGCACAGGAGGACTATGGCTGACCAAGTTCGCAGACGACTGCAAACTAGGGGCTATAATTGACTCTCCAGCTGACACAGACATCCTCCAAAAGGATCTCACTGAGACAGATACCTGGTGTCAAAACCATGGCCTCAAGCTAAATGCCAGAAAGTGCATAGTCATCCCCTTTGGAAAAAACAAAGTACCCACAAACTACCACATAGGTAGTAGCCCCCTAAATATGGAAGACGTAATAAGGGATCTGGGGATCCAAGTAGATAGTAACCTCTCCTTTGATAATCACATTGCCAAAATGGTTAGAAAATCCTTCTATGTGGCCAACCTAATCACAAAAGGGTTTGCATCCAGATCGAAAGAGGTAATTGGACCCCTCTATGCATCACTCATTAGACCCATCATAGAGTACAATGCCCCATTTGGAATGTACCTTACAAGACACCTGCAAAAACTGGAAAGACCACAGAAGTACCTCACCAAGAGGATCACTGGCCTCAAGCAGATGCCCTATGCAGCTCGACTGAAGAAACTCCAGCTGTACTCGGTTGCATACCGCCTACTCAGAGGTGATCTCTGCCTGACATACAAGGCCATGTCCAACCCAGAATTGATGGACATGTTTCACCTAAAGAAAACCATATCCCCTCGAGCCACACGCTCCAGGGATCTAAACCTCACCACAACAATAAATAGGATGTGCTGGAGGAATAGATTCCTGTCCCAGAGACTTCCCCATGATCTGGAGCAAGATTCCAATCTACTTTAGGAAGAGCTCCTCACTAACCCTCTTCAAGAGAAACCTTGACGAGTGGATGGGAAACAGAAAGTTTACCCCCAGGGATCACTTCAATGGCTCTGCTGGACAGAGGCATAGGGAACTAATCTAAGGGGGCGGCGAAAGCCAATACATTCCAGCTAGGCTTATAAATGCCTTCGAGCAGATAGCCTAGTACCTACCTATGAAACTATGAACCTATGAACCTATTACATAACCCTTCAGTTAAATTATTCATCACATTAAGCAGTTAGTCCTAGTCCACCATTTTATTCATTATATAATGAACAAACTCCTTCAAGATGTTGTAACCTCACTTCTGCCATCAAAGTTAATGCCCAGTTAATACTCAGTTTATGACAGTAGCAAATGTTTCCATGTTGTTATCAAAAATATTTTTTTCAGGCTGATTCCTCCAGCAGTTGAGCCATTTAACTGCACATTGTGCTGTGAATTAATTATTTTATACTTTACAGCCTCCAAAAAACTAGGTGCTTATACAAACTGCAAACCTGCTTATGATCTTTAATAGGTTCATAGGTTCATAGGTAGGTACTAGGCTGTTGGCCCTAGGGCCTATATAAGCCTAGCCAAAAAGGTACCCTGGCTTTCACCACCCAAGAAAATTAGTTTCCTGTGCCCCTGCCGAGCAGAGCCACAGAGGTGATCCCCAGGGTGAATTTCCTATTTCCCATCCAATCATCACGATTTATCTTGAAGAATGCTAATGAAGAGCTTTGTTTGATATAGATAGGTAGTCTGTTCCAGGGCATGGGAAGTCTCTGGGACAGGAATCTATCCCTCTAGCATGTTCTGTTTATTGTGGTGACAAGGTTTAGGTCCCTAGAGCGTGTAGCTCGGAGGGATTGGGATTTCTTTAAGTGGAGCATGTCCAACAGCTCTGGGTTTGACATAGCTTTGTATGTTAGGAAGAGATCACCTCTGAGTAGGCGATATGCAACGGAGTAAAGCTGGAGTTTTTTGAGACGATCTGCGTAGGGCATCTGATTGAGGCCGGTAATCCTCTTTGTGAGGTATTTCTGTGGCCTTTCCAGTTATTGTAGATGTCTTGTGAGGTACATACCAAAAGGGGCGTTGTACTCTATAATGGGTCTAATGAGTGATGAGTAGAGGGGAATACTGACCTCTTTTTTCCTGGATGAGAAACCTTTTGTGATGAGGTGTGCCACTTAGAAGGATTTCCTGATTACTGTGGCAATGTGATTATCAAAGGAGAGACTACTGTCCACCTGTGTCCCAAGGTTTCTTATCACACTTTTGGTGTTAGGTGGACTACCACTTATGTGGTAGCTCATGGGTACAGAGTTTTTACCAAAGGGAATGACAATGCACTTTTTGACATTGAGCTTGAGGCTATGGTTTTGACACCAGGCATCTGTCTCAGTGAGGCCCTTTTGTAGGATGTCCACATCATTAGGAGTTTTGATTATGGCTCCTAGTTTGCGGTTACCTGTGAACTTCATTAGCCAAAGACCTTCTGTGTTAGCCTGTACTTCAGAAAAGTAGATACCAAACAGGAGAGGACCCAGGACTGAAACCTGTGGTACTCCACTTGTCACTGGTCTGAAGTCAGATTTGGAGTCTGCTACTTTCACAGTGTGTGTTCTGTCAGTGAGCCAGGTGGCAACCCATCTTGTGACATAGGGATTTATACCTAGTTTAGTGAGTTTATCTGTAATTCCAGAGTGGGAGATGGTGTCAAAAGCCTTGGCAAGATCTAGATAAGCTGTGTGAACCACCTTACCCTCATCTATGGCTTTGGTGACTACTTCAAAGAAGTCTATCAGGTTTAGGAGACATGATCTGCCTTTTACAAACCCGAACTGGGTGGGGTCCAGAGTTTGGAGATTACCAATGTCTTTGTTTATAAGTTCCATGCTGATACGTTCCATGGCCTTGCAGATCAGGCTCATTAAGGCTAATGGGGCTGTAGTTCCTGGGGTCTGTGGTGGTTCCCCCTTTGTAGAGTGGGATAACCATTGCTGTGTGCCATTCAGTGGGCACAAATCCTGAGGTTAGGCTATGATTGAACATGGTGTTTAGGTGGGGTGCCAGTTCATTCTCTAGTTCATGTAGAATGCAGCCTGGGATGTTGTCAAGTCCCATGGATGCTGTGTTCTTGGCTTTGGAGAGTGTGTTTTTAACCTGTGCAGCTGTGATTACAGGAACGTTGTATTCTTCCGGTATAGAGATGGGCCCTTTAGGGTGTGAGAGGGGGGTAAAGTTAGCACTGAACCTATCTGCCAGGATTTTGGCAATATCAGTTGATTCTGCATATTTAGTGCCATTGTGATGTAACTCAGAGCAGATCTGAGTGTTGCCATTGAGATTCTTGACATATCTATACAATGCTTTGTGGTTGTCTTTAGAGTCAGTGGCAATTTTGTTTTCATAACCAGCTTTGAGGATTTTGTGAGGGATCCCAGCTTCTTACTGAGGCTGACCAGGGAGTTCCTCCAATCATGGAATTTTACTCTTTTTTGCAACAGTTTCTTTCTTCTGTTGTAGAGTTTCTTTATGGCAGGGGACCACCAGATTGGCTTCCTTTTTTGGAGGATAGCATCATGGTTCTGTTAGGGAGAGCATGATCCATGCACTCATGTAAGTGCTTATAAAGTGCATTTGTGTAGGATTCAGCAGTCATACCTCTATTGTCCGTCTGCATGGGTGTTGTGAAGTTTGCCACTTCTGTCTTAAGAAGTGTGAAGTTGGCTTTGGAGAACTTTTCTACGGTGGTTTCCCTAATGGGGGTGTTGGGGGCAGGATGTGAATGTCTAGGGTGATTAGCTTGTGGTCAGATCTGACCAACGAGGAATTGACCTCTGGTGTGGAACACCAGTCGGCCATGTTGGTAATGACCAGGTCTAGGATATTGCTGCCCCTGGTGAGGGTGTGGATAAGTTGATCCAAGGCGTTGGAATTTATGAATTCCAGAAAACGTTGAGCAAAAGAGTTGGTACATGAGTAGTTTTTCCAGTTAATGATAGGGTAGTTGAAATCGCCCATTATTAGGGTGTCAGGTTGTACCCTAATATTTTCCAGTCTATCAAGAAATGAGGAGTGAGAATCCTGGGGCATGGTGGGGGATCTGTAGCAAGTTACAATTTCGATTGCAGTCTTGCCCAGAATTAGTTGCACTTGAATAATCTCGGATGCATTATGCTGAGCAACTAGCCTGGAGGTGTGGATATCCTTAATGAATATGGACTCACCTCCGCCTTTAGTGTTTTGGTCCAGGTTAGGTGGCCGAAAGGTGTGGTATGAATTATAGCCTGGTAATGCAGGGGTGCTCTGGAGCCTTGAAACAGATCTCTGTCACTGCACAGATGTCGATGTTCTCCATTTTAAGGAGTGCCTCAAGTGAATGTATTTTGAGGTTTAGACTTCTAGAATTGAATAGCATTACCCTCAGATTTTGCTTGCTTGTACCTGTTACGGTGGTGAATTTATCATTTGAACCTTGCCTAAAAAAAGGCACTATAGGGGTGGCAAGAGCCTTAGCCAGTATCCAGAATCCCAAGGGCGACAGGTGCAGGTCATCTCTGGCAAAGCATCTGGGTCTGTCGATCATGTCATCCCAGGCAGACAGATACTGGATCCCCTTAGAATGGCATCTGAAGTTTAGCCAATTGTTGAATTCAATCATTTTGTCCTTGTACTGTGGTATCATTCTGAGTGATGGCAGTATGCTACTTAGAGCTAGGGTCATACCTGCCTGGGCTACAAGATCGGAGAGCTCCTCCATGTCTCTTTTCATGTAATCCAGGGAGGTATGTCTCAGGTCATTCACACCAACATGGACAATGACAGAGTCATATTTGTACTTATGGAGTGACCTGAGTGTGTGCATTATTTGACAGATCCTGGCACCCAACAGGCAGCTGACAGTAACTTTCTCCTTGTTTAACCTGGTGATTGGAACATCAGTGTGCCTGACTATAGAATCACCTATGACTAGAGTGTTGGGTACGTTGTTATGCCTTATGGGCTGTGGTTGAGTGGCACACTGAGTTTGTGGGCTATGTGTCATTTGGGTTGGGTTGGGGAGTCTCTGTTGCTTGAGCAGATTTTTATTGAGAACCTCCATGAATGTAGGTGTGTGTTTTGTGCTGCTAAGTGTGTGTTTTGGTGGTGTAGGTTTTGAGAGACTATGTGATGAGTGTGGGTGGGAGGCTGGCATAATGGTTAAGGTGTTTACCTTACAGACACAAGGTGCAGGGTTTGATTCTCATAGGGGGTAATTGGCTAGGCTTAAAATGGCCCACAAGGGCAGTTAGTCTAGTACTAATCTATGAACCTACCTATGAAACTATGGTGTGGTGCAAGTGTTTACCTTCTCCTCTGGACTGTCTAGTCTAGTCTTGGGTGAAGAGAGCTTTGCTTCCAGTTTGGCTATATAAGTGCATCTCTCACAGGTTGTAGTGTTGGGTGGTAGGAGGAGAGGGTTGTCTCTGTACATGAGGCAATTGCTGCATTGCCCCAGGGTGCCCAGATTCATCAGGTAGACAGGAGAAAACTCCGGGAGCTGTTTAATATGGCATTGTGCCTGTAAAGTACATTCACTGTACCACCTGATATCCATAAGTCCATATAAAACAGTATATCTGTATTACCCTCAAACAGCTTATGATGCTCTAACAAATCAATTATTTAGGTCTATTCCTATTATACTCACAGTGAGTACTTCATCTGAAGTGTACCTAATAATTTGCTATGCTTTAGAATGTTATAGCCATACTAAATTCAATAAACATTCCTTGTTGCCATTGTTTCTAGCTATGAACTGAATGAAGGCCTGAATAAAAAAGGTATCCTGTATGGATATTTTCATGTAATTCTTAGTTTCCTTATCACAATGTAGAATTAAGATTAAGACTTTCGGCTTTTCCCGGTTAGGGGTCGCCACAGCAGAACTCCGGTCTGCTCATAATTGACAGTAGATTTTTATGGTGCCGAGTTGCCAGCCCGACGCCCAACCTTCAAAGAAGGCACACCCATTCACACTCGCTCCTACCTGCATGTCTTTAACATTACTTGACCGCAGGGAGGACATGCAGACTCCACAGGCGCTCCAGCTGAGAATCGAACAGCAGAACCTCTTGCTGTGAGGCGACAACGCTAACTGCTGGACCACCACAACTCACAATGTAGAATTAGATTAAATACCTGAATTCCCTACCAAAACTAACACAATGCTACTATCTAACTATTAAAGGACTTTTAAGCAAAACTGTCATATTTTGTCTAATCTCAGGCGTCAAGGCACAAAACATTACAAATAAGAAAATGCATACATTTTGAACAAAAATGATAACTGATACAAAATAGTTCAGTTTTAAATTGTGTCAATTTTTAAAACTACTCTGGTGTCACACATTAAAACTTTTGGTTCACAACTCATTGCTCTTTTTAAAAGCAAAATGCCAACAATTAGTTTCCAGACTGACAACTTAAAAGGCATCCGGGGCGGGTCAAATCAAAGTTAATAAAAAAATAAATAAAAATAAATATATATATATATATATATATATATATATATATATATATATATATATATATATATATATATATGGGTCTACTTTGTTTCATTGAAAGCTCATTTCACTGAATTTGAATTCACCCTGACCAAATTGCTGAAAGCTCAAATTAGTGAAAACTCATTTCACCGAATCTCATTTCACTAAAGTGAAGTACTGGCACTGTGTAGAGTACTGTAAGGCAAGTAAAAGGTATATGCCCTTTTCCCACTGTAGTGAGATCCTGGAGTCAGTATATATAGTCAAGGGGTGGGATATGGGAGGTGTAGCCCCCCACCTAGTTTGTTTTATATTATATTTCACCGAAAGCTTCAGAATAATGCATTTTAAATCATAGACATGCATACTTACAACACCAATGACTAACTCTTTTCAGAAGACAATATATACTCAAACTAAGTGGGGGGCTACACCCCTCACACACCCCCAACTATATATACTAGCTCCAGGATCACTTCGCACTTACAGTAACATAAGCATTTATACAGTACCAATATCTACAGCTCTACGGTTCAATAAAAAAATGAGTCAATGAAATGAGTCAGTGAGTTCAGTGAATTTTTTCAGTTTCAGAAATATTTCGAGAAAATTCAAGTTTTCAAAAAATGAATTTATATATATATATATATATATATATATATATATATATATATATATATATATATATATATATATATATATATATATATATATATACATATAGATATATATATATATATAGATATATATATATAGATATATATATATATATAGAATTACCACATAGGTGGCAGTACACCCAAACACAAGTGTGATAAGAGAGAGAGAGGACACAGGTGTGGACAGTAGTCTCTCTCCTTTGAAACATCACTCACCACAGTAATCAAAATCCTTCTATGTGGCACACCTCATCACAAGGACTTTTCATCCAGAAAAGGAGGTCATAGTTCTACTGTACTCACTCCACATTAGATCCACTATAGAATACAAAGCAGAAATACCTCACTAAAAGAATCACAGGCCTAAAAGAGATGCCCTGTGCTGACAACTAAAAACTCCAGCTATACTCTGTACTCAGAGGTGATCTCTGCTTAACATGCAAGGCTATGTCAAACCTAGAGATGTTGGACAAAATCCCAGTCCCTCAGAGTCCACACACTCTAACCTTTTTCATCACAAGAAACAAAACATGCTGGAGGGATAGGTTCCTGACCAGAAGTAAATATTGTGGGAAGAAAGCCAGGGAATTGTTTTGGCTAGGTTTGTACTGCTTGCATATGGCAAGTGAATAAAAATATTAAAAATTTCCAGAACCTCAGTTCCACAGATAACCACTGTAGGCAGACAATGATAAAACTTAACAATGTTCAACATATTTATCACTGCTGCAGTAGCCTTAGCTGTATGGGTTATATCCTGCAGCCAGCTTCCAAAGCTTCAGGGCATCTTCCATACATCCAAACTGTCAGACAGCTCAAGCTGAGCTGACTAAAAATCAATATTTGGCTTGTGCTGTTTCTTTGCTGGGCAGATAAGTTACCGTTGGGAAAAAAACTTCCATTAAATAATTTTGCTTATTATTTATACTTTCCTCTTCAAGAAAGTTATTTTAAAGCTTGGTATTTGTATTTAATGGACTGTCATGAGGCTACACTGTACTTTTAAACAGAAGCCCTCTTTTTTTCTGTCAGTTTAAAAGTCATTTAAAGTAACTGATAACTATTTTTATGTGGAGAAATTCTGTTTATTTTACTTTGTGGTGCTGGCATGGTGTTTAAATTGCTTTTTACTGTGTTTGTCTGGAAAAAGGTGACTTTTAAAGACTTGCTGCCTTTCACTAGGAAAGGGGTACCATTTTCAGCTTGACCGTGGAACAAACTGTGGATTCCACAAAGTCCTTCTTCCAGCCACAAAAAGAAAAGTTAAGCAAATTGCTTTACCACCCCAGCAGGCTAGCAATTTGCCTTAGCTGCAAATAGATGACTGCTGTGGCCATTTGTTGTACCTCAGATCACTCTTCTTTTAACCCCAATTCCTCTAGTGTAGCACCTACAGCCACTATGAACTGGGGGTTAGCCACATCCTCTGCGGCTGTTGCGGTCCCCTTAGTGGGCAAATGAGAGACATTCTTGTCACTCATGGGAAAGATAACACAGAAGACTTCCCTGTTTTGTCAGAATGTTGCGCCCATCCCTAGGGAAGCTCCTGCCACTAATAACACTGTTGGCCCAAGTTTTACTGTCAAAAAGGAGCAGAAAACTAAGCAGGTATCAACTCCTCAAATTTCCTTACACAGGAGTAGTTTACTGGGTGTGGCTCAAAGCTATCAATCGTTTCTGGTAAACTGAGACTATTTGTATAATGTTCTAGTGTTTCAGTGAAACAACACTGAGGTTTCTCAGTCCCTCAAAAAATACCATGAGCTGTTACAGAAGGAATTTCCATAACCTGCACCTATTCCTCCAGTTTGGTTGGCCTTGTATGATGCATGTGTTACTCCCTGCAATTTTCCTGACAGTCAGTCAGTTGCTCCTAAATAGATAGGATAAATAAAGCTCCTCAATCTTAAATGTTTATACATGCTTTCCAAACCTGATCCAGCTGCTATAGCTTTAGTTAATCCTTCTGCTGCTAATCACTTAGTTAATGCAAATCTTCATATTTCAGATAATGATGGGAAAATTCTTGATAAGTATGGGAAAAAGGCTTGTGCTTCTGCAACTTTGACTTTCAGCGTTTTGAATTGTCAGGGTCGTATTTTAAGGTTTGTCCTAACTAATTGTGAAAGTCTGAGTAATGCTTTGTCTGCAGTTTCTTCTTGTGAGGAAAAATCTGTTTTAAATAATTTAATTTCTTCCATAGTTCAAGTCAATGTATACAGTGTGTGTGTGTGTGTGTGTGTGTGTGTGTGTGTGTGTGTGTGTGTGTGTGTGTGTGTGTGTGTGTGTGTGTGTGTGTGTCTGTGTGTTAGACTGTTTGAGGAGGTTTGTATGGCTGCATTCTCAGAACTTCCCAGATGATGTTAAATGAGATGATACATAGAATATCTTAAGATTTTTCAGCCCTCCTTTTCCCAATTTTCCAAGGAATTACCTAACTTCTCATCCAGTTTAGGTAAGAAACAAAATAAACAGTCTCAACAAAATTGAGGTAAATGGACATTTAAGTAGCAATGACAAGGGTGTTCCAAAACGAATTATGGAAACTCCCAAAACCAAGTCAGTCCAATAAGTCAGAATGACTGTTTATACCCCTCTTGTCTTCCAGAAAGTCTGAATCTCCACTTTTCTCTTTGACAACAGATAGTTTCAGAATAATGGGATCTGAAGATTATTAATCAAGGTTACAATGGCAATGGGAGGAACATCCTGCATTTCAGGGGTTAATTCCTCATCCTACAGACCAGACTCTTTTAATTACATCTGTCCCTCATCACATGCTGTCCCATGGAGTGATAGAACCAGTTTCCTCTTCCCAGGTGGGAAAGGGGTTTTATTCTAGGATGTTTTTAGTGCTGAAAAAAAATGCTTGGAGACCACTTCTGGATCTTTCTTTCCTAAACCTGTTTGTGATAGTGCCCAAATTCAAAATGATGTCACTTCACAACCTGTTACCTCTTCTTCCTCATTCAAGTTTCCTGGTAACACTAGATTTAAAAGATACCTGTCATTGCATCCCTATTCATTCAGATTTCAGGTGTTTTTCAAGGTTTTGTGTGGCTGGATCACATTATCAGCTCTCTGCCTTACCATATGGACTATCCACTTTCTCTGCCTTAGCATTTGAACTGTCCATTGCACCAAGAGTGTTCACAAAGTGTTTGTCTCCAGTTATAGCTCATTCAGGTCACAGGGTATCCATATTTTCCTTATTTAGACAAATTGCTTATCTTTGCAGAGTCTTTTTCAAAGTGTCAGGAATAGATATGACAGATCTTTTACACAAGTTGAGACTCCAAGAGAACAATCAAAAGTCTTTCTTGACTCCTTCTCACAGGATTGTGTTTCCGTAATGTCAACTAGACACCTCAGTTCAAAGAGGCTTTCTTCCACAGGAAAAAATAGACCTAGATCTGGATCTGTTTCTAAGTTTTCTACTCAGACGTCTGTCACTGCAAGGGAATACCTCAGGATTTTGAGTCTCATGGATTCTAAGATTCTCATGATATTCCTGGCAAGACTCCACATGAGAAAGATATAGTGGTATCTGAAGTCTCTTTGTTCTTTTTCAAATCCTGGTGCTGGGGTTTGTCAGAAAAGACGTCAGTTGGTGGAGACAACAGATATCCCCAAATTTAGGTCTCTCCTTCTGTCTCCCTGTTCCAAAGCAATCAATCACCACAGACACCTTGGACTTCACACACACACACACATATATATATATATATATATATATATATATATATATATATATATAAAAGAACATAAGAAATGTTTGTCCTGATCAAGGCACTCAATTCTTTGAATCATCTTTGGTCCCCAGGACCTCTTCAAGTTGTTATATACAATACAACAGTCATGTGGTACATCAGGCACAGTCTCACTCTGTAGGCATCCTGCATTCTGTCAGAGCAAAACTGTGTGGTAGTCAAGCTGAGCAGGACATCCTTCAAGATTTGATCGCCTCCTCTCTGAACGGTTAGCACAATTCTGCTCTAGCACTCCATGTAACAAGGCCTGAAAGGCAGATGCCTTCCCTTTTCCTTGGACAGGAATGTTCTTTTATGATTTCCACCCTTTCAACTAATATCCAGGGTACTCCTGAACATTCTGAAGGAATCCCCCAAGATCATTGTGATGACTCCTTTCTGACCCAGGCAATTGTGGTTCTGCCTTCTTTTGGAGATAGCCAGGGGCAATTACCTCAAGCCTCCTCACAGACTGGATCTACTCAAACAAGAACAGCGGTGTTCAATACACTCTGACACCCATCAACTTCAACTGACTGCTTGGACGAGAGGGTATTTATTCTGTTTAGGCACCTGTTTACTGAGGATGTGCAGCAGGTACTGATGGAAGTAAGAAAACCTGCAACTAGAAAATCATATGTTAGCAAATGGAAAAGGTTTTCTAGTTGCTGCCAACAACATAACCATCACCCATTCATGGCTAGTTGTTCTCTGGTTGTCTGGGTTTACAATATGTGTGTGAATTACTATCTTATGGCCTTTTCTACTCCTATATCAAGGTTTGTTTGTCAGCCATTTCCACATGTCTATCTATGGATCCATGTCTTTCAATGCAGTCTCATGTTAAAATGTTTTTGAAAGGACTTTTGCATAAGAGACCTCCAAAATGAATGGTTGTCCTTCCTTGGGATCTTAAGTTTGTGCTAGAGAAGCTAACACTTGCTCCATTTGAACCAGCTAAACTGGCTGACTTGAGGTTCTTAACATGAAAAACAGTTTTACTGATTGCTCTGACCTCTGCAAGAAGAGTATATGTTGTAAGCCCTTATGGGAAATTAACCCTACCTCATTTTCCACATTGTTTAGTGTTTCTTTGAGAACTAATCTTTCTTTTATGCTTAAGGTGGTATCTAAGTTTATTTTAACCCAAACTATCCATCTCCCCATTTTCTTTTCTGCATCCAAACATGAGGGAAAAAGGATACTCTATACCTTGGATGTCCACAGACAACTCAGGTACTATCTGGACAGAGCTAAATCATTCAGATCTTTACAACCTGTGTCTATACAGTCTATTTCAAAATGGTTATCTAAGGCTATTACCTTTTGTTATACTCACCACAACAAAACTATTTCAGGCAGGGTCAAGGCCTACTCTACCAGGGCCTTGGCTTTATCTATACCATTCTCCAGGGGCTCCTTCTTCTCTTCTCTCCTCTCCCCAAATATTGCAAGCTTGGGTAATCTACCTATATAGCTAAAGCTACTGCAGCAGTGATCAATATGATGAACATAGTACAGTTGTGTAAGTATACTTACTGTAACAGTAGATGTTCAAATGATCACTGCTGCAGTCTGGCTGTTATATTCTTGGCAGGATATAATGCATATAGTTGAGTCTACTGCAGCAGTGATCATTCAAACATCCACTGTTGCAGTAAGTTAAACACATATACAAGTCAGTATATTTTTCTGAAAAGTTTCTTTCAAGTCCCTTTAGTCTCCTTATTGTCTTACTTTTGGAATGTCATTGCACTCAAACAAAATGTCATCTTCATAAAGCCATATGATGTTCAAGTGAAAGTTGTCATTATTCAACAGGGGACCCATATTATATATATTATTATATATATTATATATATATATATATATATGTATATATATATATATATGTACACACATACACACACACACACACACACACACACACATGCACACTCATATGTACAGTAAAACATATCAACATGGGAGCACAGATGTGGCATGGGGGCCAAGTGTGTGAGGGGGGCACTGGAGAGCCTTTTACCTAGGGCACCCTTGATTGGAAATGGACAGTGGGTCAGACCATAGTCTCTAGTTTAAATGCTCTCATGTGTATTGAATACAGCACTCTATTATCAGACACTTTCTGGCCTGGGGTCTCACTCATCTTAATGGTACATCTCTGTCCTCATCATCTATCTATCTATCAGCTATGGTAGTTCCTGCTACAAGATGTAGGCTACCTGCCCACATCCTGTGGTGCATGTCCATAGGTCCTACAATGTAAGTTAGCCCTGTGTTCATTCTTCTACCTGTCCAGGTAATGATAGTTGTGCTTCAAGATGCATGATGGCTGCATGGTCAGCAGTAGCTTGATTTTCCATTATGAAAAATGAAAACAGAAGAAAATAAAGTCAAAAAAAAAAAACATCTGGGTAAACTTTAGTTACTGCTTAGTAATTACATTCCCTGAATGTCAGAAAAGAATAAATTTGGAAAAAGTAAGAGAAAAGGAGAAGAAAAAACTCTGGCTAGGAAGAATTTTGGTTCAGTTCAGCAAATGGTTTCAGTAATTAAAAAGAAAAAAAAAAAAATCATGCATTTAGAGAGGTTCATAATAGGTGAAAAACTGAATGAATATATAAAGTCAAATAACCAGGGATGACTTTGTATTCACTTCTTTCCTATTAAACTAAAATGCAACTATCATTACCATTACTGATATCAGAAAGTACAGTTGTGTACACTTACCATAAGTAGATGTTTGAGTGTATTCACTGTTGCAGTCATATATACTCAACAAAAAAAAAACACACCAAAAAGGCTTTTAATCATAGTAAGTGAGAATATAGGTATACCAGCTAAGGTGCAACACTGCAGTGGCAAACCAGCTCTGGATTTAGAAAAAAAATGGCAAATGATAAGAACTCAGGTAGCAGCCTCTAGGATGTCCCTTGCAGGGAGAGATGCAGCCCTGGTTGAATGGGGTCTGATGCCCTGTGGGATAGGTTTTCCATGGTGCTTATAGCAGAAATGAATGCAGTAGCCTATCCATTTTGAAAAGGTTTGCATTGAAATAGCATTTGACCATGCAGCAAATGCCACCAGCAGTTGTTTAGATTTTCTTTGAGGTTTAGTCCTGTCCAAGTAGAATCTAAGTTGTCTGTGCACATCTAAGGAGTGCAGTATTCGTTCACCTTTGTTTTGTGGGTTAGGAAAGAAGGTAGGCAAATGAATGGACTGATTAAGAGCCACACTGGATACCCCCTTGGGCATGAAGGAGGGATTGGTTCTGAGGGACACCCTGTCCGCATGAAAGATGATAAAAGGCTCCACTGCCATAAGGGCCTGTAATTCTGATACCCTTCTTGTAGAAGTGATTGCTAAAAGGAAAGCTGTTTTCCAGGAAAGGAATTTTATATCTGCAGTAGCAGCTGGCTCAAAAGGAAGGAGAGTGAGTTTCTCCAAGATAAAGTTAAGGTCCCAGGCTGGAGTTGGAGCTCTCCTGGGTGGCCTTATATTTTTGGCCCCTCTGAGGAACTGCTTGAGCAGTGGGTGAGAAAAGAGGGGAGGCTCTATGCTATAATGAGCTGAAATGGCTGAGGCTTGAAATTTGATGGAGGAAAAGGACAAGCCCTTATGAAGCATTTCAGTCAAGTATTGTAAAATCTGAGGTAAATTGGGCACTTCTGCACTCATCCCTTGAGATTGGTTCCAAACACAAAATCTTTTCCATTTTGCAGCATAAAATTTTCTAGTACTATGCCTCCTTGCCTCTAAAATGATCTCCATAACTGATTTACTGAGGGATGGTAAAGGAGAGATTAAGTAATTAGCCAGGGTGCTAGGTTCATGGTTTGCAGCTGAGGGTGCAGAATCTGGTTCTTCTGCTGAGACAACACGGAAGGAGTCTGAGGCAGGTGCCATGGGGCCAAGCGTGACACACTGCACAAGAGGGGGTACCAGTGTTGGTGTGGCCAGTCTGGTACAATTAAAATCATCCTTGGCTTGTCCTGTTTTATCTTTAGTAGTACCTTGGAGAGCAGAAGCAGAGGAGGAAAGGCATAAACTGATAGGTTTTTCCAGCAGAAGGACAGAGCATCCACTTTCCAAGCTAACTTGTGGGGGATCCTTGTGCAAAATTTGTCCAATTGATGGTTCTGGGGGGAAGCAAACAGGTCTATATCTGGGCTCCCCCATTTGCTTGTCAACATGTTGAAAATTCTTGGTTCCAGTTTCCACTTGTGTGGGTCCATGAGGTTTCTGCTTAGTCTGTCTGCCAGTGTATTTAGTTTTCCTGGCATGAACTGAGCTTGTAGATTCACTTGGTAGCTCAAGGCTGTGTTCCACAATGCCATGGCTAGTCTGCAGAGGGGATAAGAATGTGTACCCCCTGCCTGTTTATGTACCACATGACAGTGGTGTTGTCCGTCTTTACCATTAGTTGTCCTGGAAGAATGTGGTCCTTGAAGGCTGTCAGAGCATTCTATACAGCTAACATTTCCTTTTGATTTATATGCACGTGCATTTGACTTGGGATCCATTTGCCCTGAGTGCACTTCCCTGCCAGGTGAGCCATCCATGCATAGTCTGATGCATCTGTTGTTAAGATTTGGGCAGCAGTGAGTAGTGTGAATGGTAGTCCCCCGTTTTGGTGGCAGGCCTCTGCCCACCAAAGGAACTCTAGACATAGGCAAAGTATGATAGGAATCATTACTTCTAGATCCTGTGAATGTTGACAACATAGGCTTTTGAGATACCATTGTAGTTTCCTCATATGCAGCCTTGCATATGGAATTAGAAGAATGCAGGAGGCCATGAACCCCAAGGCTTGCAGTATTTGAATTGGCAGATAACTGAGTTTTTGTGGCCACTTGTTTGAAGTAGGTTGTCAAATGAATCTGTTTCTCTGGCATGAGGAAAGCCATCTGGGAAGTTGTATTCAAGCTTGCTCCCAGGAATATAATTTGTTGACAGGGTACCAGGTGTGATTTCTTTTCATTTATGGTGTACCCCAGACAAGTCAGTACCATCTGAACAAAGGCTAGATGATTCAAAAGTATGTCCTGGCTTTCTGCCTGAATTAGACAATCATCCAGGTATGGGTATATTTGAATATTTCTTTGCCTGCAAAATGCAATGACTGGTGCTAGGCACTTTGTGAATACCCTGGGCACAGTAGATAAGCCAAAGGGCAGTGCAGAGAACTGATAGTGCATGTAGCCTGCTTTGAAGCGTAGGTATCTTCTGCAAGACTCCCAGATAGGGATGTGCAGGTATGCTTTTTTTAAGTCTAGTGCTGCCACCCATGCATCTTTGCCTAGCATAGGAAGCAGCTGGTGAAGAGTCAACATTTTGAATTTTGGAATCACCAGAAAGGTGTTTAGAGTAGAAAGGTCCAGAATAGGACGCCATGTATTACCTTTTCTGGGTACCAGGAAAAGTTTTGAATAGAAACCTTATCCCTTTTGCTCTTCTGGTACCAACTGAATAGCCTCTGCCCACTGATTTGGGGGTAGATCTGGCCACCCGCTTGGTGTTGGTAACGTGTGGAAGTGAAACCTGTATCCTTGGGACACTATATTTAAAACCCATTTGTCCTAGGTAATGAGTTCCCAGTTTTTGGCCTGCAGACCAATCTTTCCGCCTAGAGGAGCATTCAGTTGGGAAGTGCTTGGAATTTTTAAAAGCAAGTCATTGAGACAGTTTTCCATATGGGGGAGTCTTACTACTCCCAAATTTGGGTGCGGAAACCCCCCACTGCTTAGTCTTGTGTGTCCCCTGGGACTGAAACCTGGGGTTTCTGCTGTGTCTGGCTTTGGCTTGAGAAGACCTGGAAGGGGCTGGAAAGGACCAATTTTTAGAAGGCCAGTGCCTACTAAATCTAGGAGGCTGAATTTGTAAGAAATATTTAACAGTTTGCATAGATTTAGCTTTATCTTCCATCTTTTTAAGAACTTCCTCAACCTTGTTGCCAAACAGGCCGTCCTGATTTAAGGGAGCATCCAACAGTTTAGCTTTAACATGATCAGGCAAAGATTGCTCCTTAAGCCAAGCATGCCTTCTGAGCACAGACCCAGTAACAGCAGCCCTTCAAGAGGCATCTAATGAATAATATCCATATTGCAAAGTATGTTTTCCAACCTGTTCAGCAGAATGCATTAAATCCTGTAATTCTTTATTTTCAGCACAGTCAGGAATCAACATCATTTTCTGTTTAAGCAATCCAGTAACATGTTGCTGATACTTTAACATATGAAACTGGCAGTTTAAAGCCCTAATAGCCAAGGTTTCAGAAATGTAAACTTTCTTACCCCATCTATCCAGTGCCCTGGAGTCTCTATCAGACGAGGTAGGATTTTTAGCAGTAGAAGCCTTAATGCCCTTGGGGTCCCCGTGAAATAGTCTCTGGATCTGCAATGTTGCTGTTTGTCTTTTGGCTTTTTCCCGGGAAGGGGTCACCACAGCGGAAATCCGGTCCGCTAATGACTGGCAGTAGATTTTTATGAAACGTCAAGGTGCCACTCGATGCCCAACCTTCAACGAAGGAATGCCCATTTACGCATGCATGTCTTTTGAACACTACCCAACCGTGGAGAGGACATGCAGACTCCACAGAGAAGGCACTCCCAAGCCACGCCGAGAATCGAATGGGAGAACCTCATGCTGTTGGGTAACAATGCTACCACCGTACCGGATTTTTAAAAAGGAACTTGTGTGAATCAGGAACCCTGTAATATCTGTCGGGTTTTTTAAGTGCAGGAGGCAAAGAATCAGGTACCAAACTAGATTCAGAAAAGGCATCATTAACAATGTCTAGTACAGGAGGTATAGCTAAAGGCCCATGCTGAGGCTGGAGTAAGAAATCCCTAAGCCTCTTTTTTGAATAAGAAAAATCCTGGCTTTCCTAGTGGAAATGTTCCCCTAGAGTATGTAAGGTTTCACCAGAAGAAAAATCCTCTGGAGGGGAAGCAGCGGGAATGGAGTCCTCTACATCAGAATCCTCATAAGTAGATAAGGGCAAATCTAGATCATCAGAAGAATCAGGAAAAATCAGAATCCTGGTCAGAAGATTCATAAACAACTTCAGTCCTAGATTTCTTAGAAGGGGGGGTTGGCTTCCCCTGATTAGAGTTATAAGATCTTCAGCCATTCTTATCATTTGTTTTTTAGGCATAGAGGCCTGAGCATGCAGCCTGGGTGTCGGTTTCTTAGGCATGGTTTGAGATTTAGGCCTAAATGAAGAAGGAGGCGTCAGTTTAATATGCAAGTCCATAGGCCTGAATACACCCTCAGAACCCGGTGCCTGCACAGCGGCTCTGGACCCATCTAAGGTAGAGACATCCGCAGGTTCCACAGTTGAAGCATCTCGCTGCATACTGGACTCCAAATGGGTCTCAGTGGAGGCCTGTGAATCACAAGTAGTGGGTATCAGGGGCTGGAAAGCACCTCACTGAGTACCGGCAAACTGGCGACTGGCTTAGGAGAAGCATTGTCGGCAGCTTTGGACCTCAGCGGCCTGTCTCTGTCTTTATCCTTGCATTTTTTCAAAATCCCGGTAGTCAGATGGCTAACCGACGACATTTCTGGATAATTAAACCAAGAATTTAGAGGTGAAAATATACCAACAATGTATAATGTGCTGATTAAATAAGGCACAAAACCGACAGCAACGTACGTCATGGTCAGGGCCTAGGCAAGGAATACAGTACGAATGAAAATCTTTGTGAGGTATTTGCTTTCGTAGGAAGTAGAGAGATGGTAGAACCAAAAACCCAAGAATATAAATATAAGTATAAGTAAAGAGACTTGTAGGCTGGAGAATAAAATACTTCGAAGATAGTGGAAGTAGATTCATATGAAAGTTAAAAAACCAAACCCTACTATTCAGATGAGCATCTAGTGAATGCACTCCCAGAAAGGCAGATCTCCTCAGCATCTGTGAATAGGCTATGTCTTGCTTTTTCTAATGATGTCAACAAGATATGTGACATCATTAAAAAGAACTGGCCCATTCTGCTTACTGACCCTGAAATCAGCCGCGTTGTAGGTTCTATACCCAGTTTTAATTTCAAAAATGGCAAGAATTTGAAAAAGAAACTTTGTTACAAACAGAAGAGAATATCTGACAAGTTTGTCTCTCAGCGTAGAGGGACTTTTTCTTGTAGAAATTGCAGAATTTGTAATAGTATTTGGTCTACTTGCATGACTGTACACCCTGTGCATCAGAAGCCTGTAGAGTTTTTATTTTATGCAGACTGCTCTACTAAAAACATTGTGTATTTTGCTAAGTGTAATCTCTGTAGTTCATTCTACATCGGTAAAACCAATAGAACTTTAAAGGAAAGGGTAATGGAACATCTTAATGATATTAGGAACAGCAAGCTTACTAATGCACTAGCCAAGCACGTTTCAGATTGTAGAGACCAGCACAATTTTAAATTTTTGGTTTTGCAGAAAATGAATGTGAGTTTTAGAGAAGGTGACATTAACAATGAAACTGAATATGCTGAATTAAGGTGGATTGTGGACTTTAAGGCATACTTATCACCTGGCCTTAACAGTGCTGTGTCCTTAAAACCTCTCTTCAAAAAAGAGGGCTGCTTTCACTGATTTTTAAAGAATTTTTATTGGTTGTTGGTTTTATTTAAACCTTGTGTGCTAATTTATTTGTGTATTAAGGGTTGCTGAAGAGGATTGCCTCAAAAGTGCTTACCTAACTGCGTTTTGGAATAAATTTCAAGTATTTTATTCTCCAGCCTACAAGTCTCTTTACTCATACTTATAGGTATTTGATTTCCACAAGTAATGCAATTATTAACTTTTACTGACATTGGTAAGGAGTAAGAAAAAGTTTCCCCAACAGGGTACTTAGCTTTAGTTGAAGACTTCGGTTCTGAAACTCGAAAATGAAAATTTCAGGAGTCGGCCGACCGGCACTTGCGAACTGCTTCTGCTTCGGGCACCGCACGGCAAGAAAGACTGATGTAATGGCGTCAGCTGCATGTTTTATACCCCTGACGACCTGACGTCATGGAAGAAGGGACAGCAACCCACGCAGGACCCAAGACTTTGTTAATCAGGCCGACTGAGGGCTACTGCAAGCAGATAACCCAAATGTAATGACTGCAACAGTGAAACACGAAGAACATCTGCTGACATGCGGAGTTGTCATACTTTCCATGGACTAAAGAGGGGAAAAATCTCTACTTGCTGTGCTGTTTTCAATACAGTCCAGCACTATGTATACTCCTAATTGGGAATAAGGTGATCACAGGTTATTACACGGCTTCCTGCTTTCTGCATAAGGAAGAAACAACAGAAAAAAATATCTCATTGGGCTGCTGTATAAAGCATCAAGGAGACTATCGACTCAGGCTGCCTCAAGCAACTGATTGAGACTGTCGCAGCCTAAAAATGAAAGTGAAATACAGAACTAATACACTAGAGACAAAATATGAGCATGGGAGTATTTTTTAACAACCCTACATGAGTGACTTATTAAGAATATAGGATGGTAAGTATGTAAGTTGTTTATTATAAGGGTGTGTGTGTGTGTGTGTGTGTGTGTGTGTGTGTGTGTGTGTGTGTGTGTGTGTGTGTGTGTGTGCACGCATGTGTTTTTTGTCTGGGGGGTATATATGTTCTGAACTGCCCCTGATTTAACAGAATGTCACAAATTTTGCATCATATTTGGTTTATTCATTACAAAGTTTGTGGCTTCTCTGGCAAATAAAAGAGGATTGGAGTCACTAAATGATGACAGACATTTGCATTTCAGATTTAGTAGCCTTCAGAAAAAAAGTCATACAAAGTATGTTATTCTAGCAAATTTATAAGTATTTAAAAATGTATATTATATATTATACAGTTTAAATGTGTTCAAGTTTTGGTCATTGTGTTCCATTTTTTTTTTTGCTTTCTGCTTGATTCACTTGATTCATGAACTAAGAGGTTGATAGTTATGGGGGAGTGGGTTGCAGTTGCTTGAACTATGTATTTTGACAGAGGTGAACTGAAAAGATACATTCCTATGTGGTAAGTATGTATGCATTTATTTATTCATTTGATTGCAATAAAACTTCTGAAGTGTACAGTCACAGTCATACTAGAGGCTGTAATTGATGGTCACATCTATGTGCACATATAGGTTCATAGGTTCATACTAGGCTATCTGCCCTAGGGCATTTATAAGCCTAGCCAGAGTGTGTTTGGCTTTCGCCACCCATTTTAAATTAATTTTGCTATGCCCTTTTTCAAGGTTAGTATACTGTGCCTCTGTCTAACAGTGACACAGAAGTGATACCCGGGGTAAACCTACAATCTCCCATCCACTCATCAAGATTCCTCTTGAAGAGAGTCAATGAGGGACTCTGCCTAACCTGGACTGGGATTTTATTCCAGAGTGAAGGGAGCCTCTGGGTTATGAATCTGTCCCTCCAGCATGTCCTATTTATTTCAGTGCTGAGGTTCAAGTCTTTCGAGCGCGTAGCTCGATGGGATTTGGATTTTCTGAGGTGCAGCATGTCCATTAATTCCAGGTTGGACATGGCTTTATACGTCAGGCAGAGATCGCCTCTGAGCAGGCGGTATGCCACTGAGTAGAGCTGGAGTTTCTTTAACCGGGCAGCATATGGCATCTGTTTGAGCCTTTTGATCCTCTTGGTGAGGTACTTTTGGGGTCTTTCCAGTTGCTGCAGGTGTCTGGTGAGGTACATCCCCAAAGGGGCATTGTACTCAATTATGGGCCTGATGAGAGATGAGTAAAGAGGCACGATGACCTCCCCTGATCTAGATGTGAATCCCTTCATGATTAGGTGGGCTATATAAAATGTTTTTCTAACCACTTTGGCCACGTGGTTTTCAAATGAGAGATTGCTATCAACTTGGGTCCCCAGGTCCCTAATTACTTCTTCCATACTTAATGGATTACCACCTATGTGGTAATTTGTGGACACTTTGTTTTTGCCAAAGGAGATGACTATACACTTTTTGGTGTTTAGCTTGAGGCCATGGTTCTGGCACCAGTTGTCTGTTTCTATGAGGCCCTTTTGTAGGATGCTTGTGTCAGCTGGAGAGTCGATTATGGCACCTAGTTTGCAGTCATCTGCGAACTTGGTCAGCCACAGTCCTTCCGTGTTCGCCTGTACCGCCGAGAAATATATACTGAACAAGAGAGGTCCTAGGACTGAGCCTTGTGGGATGCCACTTGTAACTGGTTTGGAGTATGACATGGCTTCAGCAATTCTAACCATGTGGGTTCTGTCCTTGTGCCAGTTTGCAGCCCATCTAGTGACATAGGGGTTTATATTTAAGCTGGTGAGCTTATCTATAATGCCCGAGTGGGGTATTATATCGAAGGCTTTTGCGAGGTCCAGGTAGGCTGTGTGGACCACCTTCCCCTCGTCAATGGCCTTGGTGACTGTTTCAAAGAAATCAACCAGGTTTAAGAGGCAGGATCTGCCCTTAACAAAGCCAAACTGGGTAGGATCCAGTGTCTGTAGGTCCCCAATATCTTTATTTATGAGGTCCATGATGATCCTTTCCATAGCTTTGCAGACCAAGCTAGTCAGGCTTATGGGGCGATAGTTTCCAGGATCCGTTGAGACACCACCTTTGTGGAGAGGGACCACTGTTGCTGTATGCCACTCTTTGGGTACATATCCTGTAGTAAGGCTGAGACTGAACAGTAGTTTTATGTTTGCGTTTAGCTCTTCTTGGAGTTCATGTAGGACGCAGCCCGGGACACCATCTGGTCCCATTGATGCTGTGTTTTTTTGTTTTGGAGAGGGCATCTCTTATCTGAGCATCTGAGATGTCAGGGGGGCAGCACTCTGCTAGGATAGATATTTGCCCTTTTGGTGGGGGGGGGAGAAGTTTGCGCTGAACCTGTCAGCTAGGATGTTGGCAATGTCTGTGGGTTTGGTGTATTTTTTGTCATTTTGGACTAATTCTGAGCATATCTGGAATTCCCACCCAGGTTCCTAACATAACTAAAGAAAGCCTTGTGGTTATCCTTAGTGTCCTGTGCAATTTTTCTCACGAAGCTGGCCTTAGACGATTTTATGAGTGCCCGTAGTTTTTTGCTAATACTGATCAGAGATGCCTTCCCTTTTTGGGATTTTGTTCTATCATGTAGTAGCTTCCTCCTTCTATTGTATAGTTTGTTTATGGCTGGGGTCCACCAGACAGGACGCCTGCCTTTGGAAGATTGGATCTTGGTTTTATTTGGGATTGCATGATCCATGCATTCCTGAAGGTGTTCATAGAATGCATTTATAAAGGATTCTGCGGTCTGGGCCATATTTTCCACAGGCCCGGGGGCTTTGAAGGATTTCACCTGGGTTTTGAGGAGTGTGAAATTTGCTTTAGAGAAGTTTTTCACTGTGGTTTTCTGGGCAGGGGGTGAGGTCGGTATGTGAATATCCAGTGAGATTAGTTTATGGTCTGATCTTACCAGTGAGGGATAGACTTCTGGTCTGGAGCATAGTGCCCCCATGTTGGTGATGATCAGGTCCAGTATGTTTTCCCTTCTTGTGGGAGTGGTACCAAGTTGTTCCATAGCATTTGAGTTTATCAATTCTAGGAACCTTTGGGCTAGGGTGTTGGAGCTAGAGTAATGCTCCCAGTCTATGTTTGGGTAGTTGAAGTCACCCAATGTAATGGTGTTTGGAGAGATCTTCATATTTTCCAGTGTTCTCAGGAAGGCCGAGTGGTGTTCCTGGGTTTGGGAGGGTGGTCTGTAGCAGGCTATAAACTGGAAGGCAGTTTTACCCACTGTTAATTGCACATGGATAGTCTCTGATGCTTCGTGCTGTGCCACCAACCTGGAGGTGTGGGTATCTTTGACGAATATTGATACTCCCCCTCCTTTTGTAGTTCTGTCCAAGTTTTGGGGCCAAAAAGCATGGTATGAGGTATAACCTGTTAGTGCTGGGGTGCTCTCGGGAGCCTTGAACCAGGTTTCTGTTACTGCACAGATATCGATGTTCTCCATGCTAAGGAGAGTTTCGAGTGCATGCATCTTGAGGTTTAGACTTCTGGCATTGAGTAGCATTACTCTTAGTTTCTTATCCCTTGTGATACCTATGGAGGTGGGTTTGTCTTTTGAGCCTTGCCTAAAAAAGGCACTATGGGGGTAGCAAGAGCCTTTGCCAATATCCGAAAGCCCAGGGGTGACAGGTGCAAGCCGTCCCCAGTGAATCATCGTGGCTTGTCGAGCATGTCATCCCAGGCTGACAGGCATTGGATCCCCTTTGAATGACACCAATACTTAAGCCAATTGTTGAAATTGATCATCTTGTCTTCATATTGTGGCATCATTCTTGGTGAGGGTAAGATGCTACTCAAGGTCAGGGTCATACCGGCCTGGGCTACATGCTCAGAGAGCTCCTCTATGTCTCTTTTCATGTAGTCCAGGGAGGTACATCTCAGGTCATTCACACCAGCATGGACAATGACTGAGTCATATTTGTACTTGCCTTGGAGTGACCTGAGTGCTTGTGTTATGTGGCGGATCCTAGCGCCCGACAGGCAGCTCACCGTGACCTCCTCCTTGTTCAGCCTGGTGAGCGGGACGTCAGTCTGCCTGACGACAGAGTCACCTATTACAAGTGTATCAGGTGTGTTGTTTAGCCTTAAGGGCCATGACTGTTCGGCACACTGGCTTTGTGAGCTATGTGTTGCACGTGTTTTGTTTTGGGATAGCGGTTGCTTGGGTGTCTGCTTTGGAGGTCTCTGCTGCTTAGGCAGATTTTTATTTAGAGCCTCCAAGTATGTTTTTGTGTGTTTATATGTTTGGTTTGCTGTCGTGGTAGGTCTATGTGAGACTGGAATTGTAGTGAGTGTGGTTTCCTTCTCCTCCTGACTGGTTATGGCAGTACTGAGTTGAGAGAGCTTAGCCTCCAGTTTGGCTATATGGTTGCATCTCTCACATGTGTTGGAATTTGTTAGGAGGAAGAGTGGGTTGTCTGTGTACATGAGGCAGTTGTAACATTGCCTCAAGATTTCCAGATTCACCAGCTGGACCGGAGAGGAGATTGACAACTGGCCTTTGGACATGCTAGAATAGTATTGGGAATTCCTTTATAATTGAAAAAAAGGGCCAATGGGGAACAAGGTACTCAAGGGGAGTTTGTGAGGGTGTAGTGCTTTTAATTTTTTAGTGCTGACTTATATAATTGCTTTAGTGAGCAAGTGCCAGGCTTTAGAGTAGGAATAGGGTGTTTATTATGAGAACTAGATCAGTTCTAAGGGAAAAAGTGAAGAGCAGACTTTGTGGAGCCGAGAATGGTTTAAACCCAATTAAGCGGAGCTGCCCAATGCTGCGCTATGTGCAAAATCGCGCAAAGCCGCGCCAAAGCGGGTTTTATACAGGGGGACTTGAAAGAGCTAGAAATTGGTCCAAAACCGCCAATAGACTACCAGATTCTTGTGCTGGGAACACTCCTCCAGGGATAGATAGGCTGCTCTAAGCTCCCCACTGCCACTGGTGAACAAAGAAGCCTCCCTGTATGTACAGGGACATCAGCAACCATATGCTTATTCAATTATTATTGCATATACAATCATATTGTACACTGCAGTGTACAATAATCTGTAAGGGGGTAGCAAAACCACTGGAAAAAAAAACACAAGTTTATTCATTCTTGAATTTTGGTTGCTGGGTAGAGCTACCAATAATTAAATGCTGCTGTTAAAGAAAAGGCACTGACTGAGAAGTGTCACTCTATGAAGAATCACCTGGACATGTAATTAACACCTCCATTGAATTACGTTCTGCAAGTCTTGTTGAGCTGTAAGTGTGGAATTCATTTTATATGTCTTTTGTTATAGTGAGAATTCCGACTGCTTGAAGATGGGGGACTATTTAACTTATATAATGACTGGCATCATTTATTTGTAATGAGCAGGTAAAAAAAGTAACAATAATGGCTCACTGCCAGAGCATTCTGCATACAGTTTGTCGTTCCATAACACTGATATTATACTTTTTGCTGCAATCCTGTGTAGCAAAAAAGCATACTAATGTAAGGAAACTGTAAATGGGATACAGTATGCTTCAGGAGTGACCCATCACAGTCAATTTTTTTACTGCTTTTCCGCACTTCACCTATTACCTTGATATTTTAGCTTGTTATTTTTGTCATCCAGTTTATTTTTTTTAATTTGCACTTTTTTAAGGCTGGTGATTATCTTATCTGCTTCTCATAGTTACCAAGGTCTGAAATATCTGCTCTGTCCTTTGCCATTTACTGTAGAACTTTAAACAAGGTGGTGAAGGCTCTAAGTTCACTCAGTCCTGATTATTGTCTCGATCCATTCATGAAATGAAGATTTGTTTAGTGTTCTATTCTTTTTGGCTTTAACTTTAACGAATTTGTCTGTCAGATTCTATCCTCCTTGCTCATTTGGTTGGCCATTCTGATTTTTACTTTATGTTATGTTTTTAGATTAATTTTGCAGATCCCAAAGCACGTTAATGTCCATTAATTCAATCTGGCAGATGTCGGCAGATACATCCCCGATGGGGCATTGTACTCGATCATTGGTCTGAGGATGTGAATCCTATTAACATTTTATTTGCAGTGTACTTAACTTATAAATATGATGGAATGTTTAGAGATTTTGTGCCACCTCCAAATTTCTAATTGCATGGTGCCCCTGATAAGGGAGTTCAGTACATATCTTCTGAACATTGTGAAGTTTTTTACATGTATCCAGTACTGTAATATCTTCATTCTGCTACAGAAACAATAAGGGAGTTGGGAACTTTAAATTCTGGGGGATAAGCAATACAGATAATTGAGTAGAGGCATAGCCGGCCTTAGGCGTAGGCCAACTAGACGGACTTGAGGCAACAACAAAAAAACATTTATGAAAGGAATTTCACTTCTACAGCTGAACAGCACTAGCAGAACACAGTTCAATGGAGGTGATAATTATGTCCAGGTGCCTCTTCAAAGAGCGACGCTTCTCAGTCAGTGCCTTTCCCTTAACAGCAGCATTTAATTATTGATAGAGCTCTACCCAGCAACCATAATTCAAGAATGAATAACATTGTAGTTTTTCCAGTGTTTTTGTGACTGATTCCCTTACAGGTTATTGTGTACTATAGTGCACGCAGCCTAGTATTGTCGATGTCCCTGTACATGTGCTTACACAGATGTGACTATGAATTACAGACTCTGGTAAGGCTTTGACTGTATACTTGAAATTTCATTGCAATCAGGTGAATAAATAAATGCACAAACTACCAGACAGAATGTATCTTTTCATCTCACTTCTGTCAAAATACATAGTTCAAGACACTGCAACACCCATCTCCCAGTAACTCTCAACCTCACCTCAAGCATGAAGTACAAAGGACCAAAACTTAAATACATTTGAACTGTTTAATATATAATATACATTTTAAATACTTATATAACTTTGCTAGAATAACAGAATTTGTATGACTTTGCTTTTTCTGAAGGCTACTAAGTCTGAAATTTAGATGTTTGTTAAGTATGAGATTAAAATGTCTATCATTATTTAGTGTCTGCATTCCTCTTTAATTTGCCAGAGAAACTACAAGCTTTGCAAGAAATAGCGCAAAATAGGGTTGTCTCTTCTTAGCCTTGGTCACTATCTGACTTCATAGAGCAGAGCCTGCAGTCACTACATCTAACATCAATATTGCAAGAGCTCTTTTCCAACGCCCTACACCTACAAGTTTAGTGGATCTTTTGTCATTGTTTCATCACCTGCGATCATTACATCTGACCTTGATATTGCAGGAGCTCTGTCACAATGCCCTACACCTACAAGTTTACTGAGACTTTTGTCATTGTTTCATGGCCTGCAGTTCTCAATTCAACAGACATAAGTAACTTTCGACCTATAGCAAATCGCTTCTCCTCTCACCAAAATACTTGAACTCTATTGAAAAACAATTGCTAGACTATCTCCTGCAGGAAGAACTCCTATTCCCTACATAACATGGCTTCCATCCGTCCCATAGTACTAGCACTTCCCTTCTAACCTATATAGATACTGTCAGTAATGACAGAGGTAATGGCAAATTAGTCTCTTCCTTATTTCTAGACTTGTCTAAAGCCTTCGACACAGTTTGTCACAGCAAACTTCTTCTTCCAATGTCCTTACTAGGTCTCTCTCAACCCACCCTTCTATGCTTCAAAAGTTACCTGTCTAATAGGTATCAGTCAGTAAAATGGTACTCTGTGCTCTGTCCTTACCTCCCAGTCACCACTGGTGTACCACAAGGTACTTTCCTTGGTTCCCTGCCTCTTTAACGCTTTTACTAAAACTCTCTATACTTCACATAACAGGCCACCCTAATACAATACACAGATGATTCCACTCTTATTTGCACATCTTACAACTTGCTACACATCCAAAAAATTACTCAGGAAGCTTTAGCAGCCACTGAAACATGGCTTCATAACTCACACCTCATGGCCAACCCAAAAAAGACCAAACTACTACATTTTCCCTAAGTCCCTCTCTCATGAAAAATAAATAAATTTAAAGTCCTCTCTCTTGATAATATAACCATTGAAGTCACTTCTCATAGCAAACTATTAGAGGTGATAGTGGGTGATAATCTTACATTCGATCTGCATATACAAAATTGCATACGAAAAACTCACCAAAAACTAGAGATGCTTTACAGAGCCAAAAACGTTCTCACCATTGCAATAAAAACTAAACTTTCCACTACTTATCTCCTCCCAACTCTTCTTTATGGTGCTCCCAGCCTTACTAACCTCCAGACTTCACAAAAACTGAAGATTTGAACAATGCTATAAAGAAGTTGATAAATTTGCAGCACATCATCACATGCCCCTTTCAGAACCCACCAATGGATAACACTGAAAAGCCTAAATTGATTAGAACGGCCATGTCAACTAACATATACACATATTACCACCTATAAAATTATCCACCGTCCATCTGCCTGTCCAACATTAAAAAACATTCAACACAACTATGTTCCAAGTCGGTCATTCTGATCTAGTGACCAAAACCTCCTGTCTGTGTATAAACCTTGCAAATCCACTGGGTATTATCTGTACTTGTACAAAGTTGTTAAGGCCTATAACTCCTTACCTGCATCCATCAGGCCTATACCCTCCCTCCCATCTTTCAAAACCACTATGAAAGACTTCCTAGCTAAAATCTGTCTCTGTTTTTGCTCAAAACCAGGATAACCTATATCCCTAAATGTGAACAAGTACCTTTTCATTCCTTATACCTCCTTTCTCTCCCTTCTTCATTTACTTCCTTACTGCTATCTAATTCTCTTCTCTGATTTTCTCTCTAAATATACCAGAAGCCCACTTTTCGTTCACTTCATATTGCAGTTCCTATTTGTATTACACTAACTTACTTTTAATTTCTTTACAAACTATCTAAAATGTCTCTAAATATTAAATGACTGTCATATACCTTGTATCGATTCTTAACCACCTATAAAATGCCTATATTATGTCTAATTTGTTATAGTTATTTAAACTGCACATTTTTTTTTTTGAAGATTGTAAAATTATTGTTCGTAAAATGTTTTGTAATAATTTGAAGCTTTTCTCCCTGGGCCTCCACTGAAAATGGACTTCTACCCAGTCAGACTTTCCCAGTAATCAAATGTCAATAAATAAATAAATAAATATGAGACAAAATTAGTGGCATTTTGTTATATCTGGTACAGCTCAGAGCATATACACTTCTCATATACACACACACTTGTAATGAATAACTTACATATTTACCTTCCTACATTCTAGGTAAGTCACATATGTAGGGCTGGTAAAATAATAATAAAAAAGTACTTGTGTTCGTATTTTATCAGTAGTACATAATACTACATATATTTCATTTTCATCTTCAGGCTGCAACAGTCTCAGACAGTCACTTGAGGTAACCTGAGCCAATAGAAATGTCTCTTTGCTACCGCATGATCATCTTATTCCCAAATAGAAGTAAATGTAGTGCTGGCCTGTTTTGAAAACTGCATGTCAAACAGAGTAAGCAGATTTTTTTTTCTCTCGGTAGACTATGGAAAATATCAGTAACAGTTAAATTATTTACATTTCAGTATGAAAGGGAAAAAAAGTGAATGAAAATGCAGTTTTTCTTTTGTTTTTGTTTTTTTTTTTTTTTGGGGGGAGCTGCAGCCTAGCAGCCAGTAGCATGAGCCATCCCTAGTGTGCCCATATGGGGGAGCCTCCATACCTGTGTAAAGCTATGCTAAGACTTGAGGACATAGCCGGGAGGAACAGTAGGAGACACTATGGAAATGTTTTAAATTATTATTCGGACTTACTTAAAAAGCTAATACAGCAACAGGTCTAGCATTATGATGTACTTTCTAAACAATAAGAAGAATGAAACTCTAATGTCTGCCATCATACCTCTCAACTGTACAGATTTTCACAGAAAGTCCAGATTTTTATCACATATTGTTTGTCTGTTCCTCAAAAATTGTGGCTTACTTGCAAGTAACTGAGGACTGAAGTTAATAAATAATGCCATGCATTTGCATTTCAGACTTCAGAAAATGCATGCTAATACAAAACCTGTTAGAGCTATATTTACAATCTGTCTATATTTTTGAGTGATTGGCAGACCCCCATTACTTTATGCTTTGTCCATATTTCTCTTGCTAAAAAGTTGAGAGGTTTGTCTGGTATTTGTCATCCCCCACCACTGGACCAGTAAACAAGGAGCCAAAATCCTCACCAGTGGGGGAATGTTCAGTGGGGGGATGACAAGTACACACACAGTATTTCCAGATATAGCTCTCTGCATCAAGTGCCACCAGAACCTTTCTGCCAGCTACCTTAAGTCCCTTAACAAGGGGTGTCCAATCTTACTGTGCAATATTGATATTAATACAAATGGTAGTTTGACCAAGAGCAAGGCTGTTAGGAGTGGCCCACACAGTGTCACCAAATAAACATGTGAGTACTCTCAAAACTTAAATATCTCTACACAGATCAGCCACAATGAATGGTTTAAATATATTTAATAATAAATAAAAGAAAAAGACAATACTAAATATATATTCACAGTGACATAAGAGTTCAAAACCACAGGAAATATTTAAAAATATATTGCAGGACAGTATTCCTGACTGAATCTAAGAAAATTATACTATAACCTAAGAACTTACTAATAGAGAAAGACAAATGTGATGGATCTTCCAGCTGTTGGCAGGTCCAAGACAGAATGCAGAATCCACTGTCTCACTAAGAGATGTCTCAAAATAATATCTCAAATATTACTGCTGGGATAGCTTGCAGGATGACATCACTTCTTGTTATCTGACTTATAGTTCCCAGGCCAAAACCCACATTGCTGAAACTGGCAGTATTTAGCATCTGCCTGTAAAAATATACAGACAAGGGCTTCTCCTCAGATCTCTGGCAGATGCTGGAAGTCATAAAACAATTGCATTCCTTCATGCTTTCAAGACTAGTAATTAGATCTCCCTAAAGACAATACAGAAAGTTTTCTAATACCAACATTGTGTCCCTTGCTGAATTGAAAATTGAAAGATACCATCTTTTATTTCCTAACCATAAAGTAATTTAATTTCAGTTATTTTTCTGAAGTTTGCTAAACTGAAGTTAACCTCCTTTATTCCAGCTCCCACTATTAAAATATATACATTTAAACTGTTACAATAGTGCATGTACATTTCTGTTCTCTTCCAATAGGGCACACTGGGGATACATTTTAAGCACAAGCACATTACAAAATAGCTTTTCAACACAAACATATGTACAGAGCAGTTTGATATACAATATTTCAAGGCTTTACTGGAAAAGCTCACTCAGACTCTGCCACTACTTGCTGCGAGGGGAAGGTTAGTTTGCTTTGCTTTCTTGTATTTTGTACTTCTGTTGCTTTATTGTCTTCTTCTATCTTATATATTGTGATTTATTTGCTTTACACTGTGTTTTACTTGTATTCTACCTTTGATTGCATGTTTAAATTAAGAAAAGACTACAGGTGTGTCTTTTGCAAGTCACACAGAAATTAGAACAGGTCAATTAAGGTTAATTACCTGTAAACTGAGGGTGGAATTAGGAACTAAACCTTCTGTTTAAGGGGTAAAATAAAACACTCCAAGGCTTTACTGGAAAATTTCACCCAGGCTCTACCACAACACGCTGTAAGGAAAGGTTAGTTTGTTTCTGCTTTCTTGCATTTTGCATTGCTTATTGCCTTTTTCTATTTTGTATATTGTGATTTAGTTTCTTTATGCTGTGTTTTATTTGTATTCTATTTTTGATTGCATATTTAAACTTGGAAAGTGACCACAGCCATGTTGCTTGAGAAGGACCATAGTGGCATTATTTCCCAGAGACTGCTGTTCACCAGAAAGCCTACTAACTGCTTCATAGGTGTCAGCTTGGAATTTGTTTATATTTTGCTACTAGTGAAAGAAGAAGTAGAGTGCATTGATTCCTATTTCTGGTTGGGCAATGAGTGTCTGTGCTTGACCTTCCTGACTGGTCTGGTTGCTATTCAAGGCATTCACCAAGAAAAGGGTACAACAAGCCTACAGACCCTTGCATCATCTGGGACAAGACTGTGAACCACTAGATTCCAAGATGGTGGCCGTTTGAGTTGCATCCTCTCCACATAGCTTTTGCACAAACTTTCAGGAAAACCTGCATTTGCCAGCAAATTGCGACTTACAAAGTTAACACAGAAGGAGAGAACCTGCACTGAACCAATCTTGATAGTATTTTTTTCCAAGGATCGCAAATCTGAAAGATAAACTTAGTTTTCTCATCTGTCATCAGAATGAACTTTCATGTGTACAATAGAGGCCTGAAGGCTTCAGCACCTCAGCAACAGACAGCGACCACGAAGGGAGTAAGCAAGCAATTTTGAAGTGATAAAATGCCAAAAGGAATAGAAGGCATGGACACCCAAACATCAAAAACCAAGCTATCAGCTATAGCATCCTCTGAGAAAGAAGTTACCCCAAAAAGACAAAAAACATCCAAACTTCAACAAGAACACATGAAGGAATGCACTAAACAGAAGGCCGAAAACTCCATGCACATGGACAATCTAAGGAGCGCCCTTTTACCATTGCAATCTGCTGTTCAAGGCTTCTCGGAACAACTTAACACTTTCGGTGGCACAATTAAACAGATTGCTGAAAGACTGGACCTAGTGGAGGGAAGATCCAAATCCAATGAAATGGATATTGAACACCTGAAGTCAGAGTTAAAAACCAAGGAAAAGGCTCTAACTGACATTCAGCTGAAAATCCTGGATCTGGAAGCTAGGCGCCGACGGAATAATCTTATTATTAGAGGCTTGCCAGAAAAGTACGAACAAAATCAATTGCTCCCAACTCTAAAACAAATATTCTGCTCTCTCTTACAATCAAAAGAACCTCAGTCAGAATGCATAATTGAAAGGGCACACCAAGCCCTTCAAAAACAAAACAAAACACTACAGCCCCAAGATCAGTGTATGTGAAACTCCTGAATTTCCAAGATGTACAAGCTAACCTCTCTGCATACAAAAAAATAAAACACTACACATGGAATACCTTTGCTATTTCTATCTCCCTGGATCTTCCTCAAGAAATTAAAGAAAAGTGCTACAAACTGTCCCCATTCTGTGCAGACCTCATCAAACGGAATATTAAGTTCCAGAGGAAATTTCCAAACACTTTGTCCTTTTACTACAACGACAAAAAGTTTACAATGGCCTCACCCAAAGAAGCTAGTTCCACTTTTTCGAAATGTTTTGGAAAAACACCAGAACCATGAACTTAATGATTATCTTAATATTTTATACCTGATTTAATTTCTATGGCTCCCCCGGTCCCAAGTCTCTGTTTCACCCCGATTGCATATTAACCTCTGCATAGTAAGGTTAATTTAGATTAAAGTTATTATCTGTTACTGTTTTTTATGGCCAGGAATGATTCTACCAACCTGCTGTTCCCAGGGGGATGCCTGAGCTGTGACTCTTTTCGATCTCAACAGGAGAATGCAGCATTGCTACAGGAAAAAGAATGGCAAGTATTTCCTGCTGTTTTATCCTAAACAGCATTAACCATGCCCGGCTCCTATATGACTAACTGCCCAATTTCCCAAATAGTGTTCCCGCTGGCTGCAGAATTAAGTGAGCAAGAAGAACATCAATTCTCTGTGCAACGCTGTTAAATATGCAGAGGTGAGATTGCTTTCGTGAAGCTGGACCGGACTAGTCGTGAGTACAGAAGAGTTGTACATTCTCAATTTAAAGGACTACACCTTATCTCCCTATTTAAGTTGCGCTCTGCAACTGTTCTCACTTTGAATTACATTCAGGAAACTAGTGCCCTATCTGTCAATATATCCCACCCTTAAGGTATGGTATGCCTCACCATAGGACTTCCATCAGTGTGTATACACAAACTTACTCACCAGCTGTATTATCCCTGCTTTGCAAAGTGTCAGAAAGCCGAAGTTATGTATATATATCCCCTGAACAGAGAAGTTATCTAGACAGTAGCTGTTCTTTGATCTATTTACCTTCAATGAACCAATCTAATGGGATAAGCATAAACCGCTCCCCTTTGTTCTGGTCAAATAATTGCAAATACTGAGGCTAATAGTAAAACAGTTGATTTAAGAAGGAAAGATTATATTTTAGTCTAAACATAAACAAATTTTAATGTGTTATGGTAATCATTTAACCATCACAGCAGATGTTAACCATTGTTAGGACTAGTTAGTCTCATTCTAATGGTATGGTTTTATGTCTATGTTGTCCTTAGTTACATATTGTGGATCTTAAACATGTCTTATCTAAATTTTCTCTCCCTACACCATAGTGTGTTCTATGTTCTCAGACTTTACCCTATTTTATAATCTGCCCTGCAATATTAGCTGATTTAATGATTATGTAACAGGTGATTTACCATTACTGGCAGAACCTTTAGTTAAGAGCTAGTTGGATATACTAAGAAGGGCTTCTAATGACAACTTTTGGAATTACATCAGTATTATATATACTTTGTAAATTTTGTTATTATAGGTTTACTAACTACCTTATTGTTATAAAGGTATGTTTATTTGTGTATCTTGTTCTTTTCTCTCTCTCAAATATAAGGGTTAAGGGGGTAAGCACTAGGGTAGATTTGAGAGAGTTCAGTGCTGGATTTTCATTAGCTGTTGCACATATACTTATTTTGCAACTTATTCTTGAGCCATATAATTGTCCCCTGATCTTTGGTCATCTCTTAAACAACTTAACTTAGCCAAAATATCCCCATAAATATAGATAAGGTATGGCAAATAAGTTTCTGGAATGTTAGAGGCCTCCAGGACAAAAATAAAAGGAATCTTCTAATGCACCTATTGGTAAAAGCTGAAGCAGATATCTGCTATATTCAGGAATCATATGTTAGCTGAAGAATGGAGAAAGGAACAGAATAGGAAGTGGATTAAAGACATAATCTCAGCAGGAAATAGCTGTAACTCCAAAGGGGTAGCAATTGTCATTAAAAATTAATTTAAACCTTCTATCATATTCAAGGGCTCAGACCAGGACGGTAGATGGTGTTATTTTACGTGCCTAACCCCACTGCTCACTAAACCAATTCTGTTCTTAAATGTATATGGACCATGCTCAGCCCAGCAGGAATTTATTCTGAAAATCTATAAACTCTTACTTAATTTTTCTAACCATTTTTTTATCCTGGGAGGGGACTGGAATGCAGTAATTGACCCTAACATTGACCATTCTAGCAAATTCAGATCTTATAACACTCAAGCCTCCCTTGCTCTAATGGAGTTAATCTCTGACTTTGGCCTAATTGACCCTATATCCTTTGGTAAGGACATTCGGAACAATAACAATTTTACATATTTCTCGAGATGCCATAATTCCTGGTCACACATAGATTTTTTTCCTAATGTCAGATATACTTACAAATTGCCAAGCAAATTATTCAACCGAACCCAGATTTTTTTCGGACCATTCAAGATTTAATTTAAGGATAAATTTTAACACATCTTTACTGAATAAAGGATTTAACTGGTGTCTTAATAGTAATGTGCTGCATAGATCAACAGTCACCGACGAGATAGCTAATGTTCTGGCGGAGTTTAACTCTAACCCTCATGACACGAATATTCCAATTGATGTTCAGTGGATGGCATGTAAATCTGTTCTTAGAGGAATATTTATCCAAAAATCCACATACCTTAAAAAAAAGAGGAAAGAGAAAGAGAACCGTCTAATATCTGAGATTAGAACATTCTCTATCATTAGATAATGAAATGCTAGAGAAACAAAAGGAACTTTTCGAACTACACCAATCCAACCTTTCCCTACAAGAACTAAGATTCATAACAAAATACTCTGAATAGCTACAAACCCCCTCCAAAGCATTAGCTAGGATAATTGAAAACAAGCAGAATGCACCCAGAATAGCCCTTATCTATCATCAAGACGGACTTTATAAATCAGATTCTCAAATTATTCAGCTTTTTCATCAAATATACTCAAATATCTATGCTAGTAACCACCACCAAACCCCAATTGCAGTGATGAAAAGCCATCTCAACAATATCACATTCCCAAAGCTAAATGAAGACCAGAAGGTAATCCGCTCTGCCCCACTAACTCAACAGGAAGTTATAAATGACAACGGCAACCTCAAAGTTGGGAAAGCTCTGGGACCAGACGGTTTCTCTCCAGACTTCTATAAAACCTTTAAAATTAACTTAGCTCCCATTCTACTCAAAGTATTCAATTGTATATCCATCAACAGTATCTCAGACCTATATATTACCACTTAAATACCATTCTAATCCCTAAAAATAGCGTAGACAAAGCCAACGTCAACAATTATAGACCAGTTTCCTTAATGAACATTGACATTAAAATTTTATCATCCATATTAGATGAAAGGCTTAAAAGAGTAATTCCCTCCCTAATCTCTAAAGAGCAAGCAGGTTTCATGTCTAACAGACACACCTGGGACAATACCCTGGAAACAATGATTAATCTTACTAAGAAGGACAAGAATCCTAGATATGCAATGGTTTTAGATGCATGTAAGGCATTTGATCAGGTCAGCTGGAACTTTCCGTTTACAGTTTTACCCTACTTTGACATACCCCTTGAGTTCATCAATACTGTAAAAATCCTATATAACAGCTCATATACGTGCCTATTTATCAATAAGAAATACTCACAACTGATAAAAATCTCAAATGGCATCAGGCAAGGATGCCCTCTCTCGCCTCTTCTTTTCAATTTATATCTAGAACCTTTTTTCTTGCTCATCTTGCAAAACATTCCCAGATTACTACATACCAGGATCAGCCTGACCGCATTTGCTGACAACCTGAATCTATATTTTGAACATCCTCTGTCAGACACCAAGAAATTAGTCAATACCTTGAATACCTTTGCATTCATCTCAGATTATAAAATCAATCAAAACAAATCCTTTATTTTCCCAATCAATCCTTCAGCTCATAGGGAAAATCTTTTTCCAGACTCACCCTTTCACATAGTATACTCCTTCAAATATCTAGGGGTCCATTACAATCACTCGTCTTCCTCCACATTGCAGTTCAGCGGCACTTTCACAAGACCTATCTAGATGGCAGCAGATGAAGCTTCCTATGTTGTCTAAAACATCCATTATTAAAATGAACATCCTCCCAAAGTTTCTCTACCACTTTTATGCATCTTTCTCCCCTATTCCCAATTCAATTTTCACTAAAATTCACAAAGCCTTTGCAAAGTTCATATGGCACCCTAAGTCGGTTAGAGTGTCATATTAAAGACTTATCTGTCCAAAGGATAAGGGAGGTCTAAACATGCCTGATCTTCAACTTTATTAAAGAATCCTTTATGCAAATAGATTAATCACAATAACCAACTACCGCCCAAGTGATGAAAAGTGGACTCCCCTTTGGGTTAAAATGTGGCATAACCACGTTCTGTTTAATAAATTTAACCCCAAAGCTGTCCCATTCTTAGGCCCTTTAACTCTCAAAAATCTGAAGCTGCATCATATACTTAAGATTAAAATCAAATCCTTCCAAGAGATTTTTAAATCCCTGAAATTAGAAAAAGCTCTCCTATTTCAACCCATTCATCTCAACCCAAATATCAAACTGAACTACAGCGTGATCAGTCTGGTTGACTACCCCCTAATAAAAGAATTCACGCTTTGGGATATTCATAAGCACAGAAATTTATCACTAACAGAATTACGTGCTATCCTAAACTTATCTAAAAAATATACCATAATCCTGAGACAAATAAGAGAATTTATTACATCTTTATCCCAAGTACATACCATTGCTGAATCTGACCTCAATCAGGTTGCCAAGTTGTTACAAATCTTAGTCAGCAAGAAGAGTATGCTGTCCCTTTCCTATAAACTTATCAATACAATTCAATATCAGGATGTTATGGTATATGCGGACTACTGGAATCATCAAGGGTCAAACTTGCTAGTAGAGCATAAGGTATCAGCTATCAAATCCACACTCATGTTCTCCCCTTTTTAAACAGTTTACTTACACGCACTTTATGATTACCAATAACTTATACTTCACTCCAGTCCACTTAAACAAATTCAACCCGAGTGTATCTACTGCATGCCCCTGCTGCTCCTACCCCCAGACTGACATCTTACATATACTATGGTTTTGCAGATATTCCCACTGTATTTGGTGCTCTCTCAAAGTGAGACTTGAAAAGATGGCCTACCATAAATCAACCTTATCATGGGAGATGGCATTACTACATGTTACTAACCTTTAAATTTCAAAACTGAGATTGCATATCTTAGTTACACTCTGTCTATTAGTCAAATTCTACATTACCAAACACTGGATGGATTGCACCAAGATGTCCTGGAGAGGCTTTAGAAGTTTGGCTATTAAATACATTACTTCATAAAAACTCCTAATAACAAACTCACACAAGTGTACCTACTACCTGACATTTTGGAATTTCATATTTAAGCACTTAGCTGATAGTTAAGTATGCATAAACTAAGGTAGTACATCACTACTACATCCTCACCCTTTATATGCATATTAAATTCTTTCTTTTCCCCATTTCCCCTCACCCTTAATGTATGATGGATCAGGATAAGTATTATGGCTCTTCCTTTACTTGCTCTATAAGTTTCAACTATGGCAATCACTTTGTGCTCAGTTGCAATATCCACCTTCTTATATTTAGATTTTAAACTAGGTTTATTAGCAGGGGTTATATTATTCTTATGCAGCACTATTATACATATTGTATATAGTTAAGTGTCACATGTTCTCTTCTGTATTACTGTTCATTGTTTAACTGCAATTATTTATGATATATATGTATCATAAAATCAATAAAATTTTTATTTGAAAAAAAAAAAGACTGTGAATCACCAAACAGGCTGCAACCTGCTTCTCATCTTGGGATTGGTGCTACTGCTTTGCTTCTGGTGTGAGAAGAAGCAAAGGACCATTATATCTCAGCAGGGTGAAGTTGTGGTGAGACCAATACTAGCAGTAGCCATTCAGGTGATTCCCCTCTTTTCATCATTCTTGACAAGCTAATTCTCTCTTTTCAGTAAGTGCTGCTTGATTTGCTTCTAACTTCAGAATATCTGCCTAAATACTTCATCCATAAATCATCAGGGTCTACGTATTAGTTTCCCCTGAAGTGTTTGGCTGTGCCCTGTATAGATAGAGATACCATGAGTTGACATTTGCTCTGTTAAAACATCACATAAATTTCATCAATACCTACTTTTACAAAGGACAACTAGTTTGCAGTGACAAACACTGTCCCCAGAATTGCAAACTGGATACTCCTGACATTACCTTATACTCTCACTCCAACTGCCTAATCAATAAAAAAGGGTCTGCTGCCATGGATATGAACTTTCCCACTATCTCCATTACCAACTTGGTGGATATGGGCATCCTGAGACAATGCAGAAATTGCCTTATGTTTACTGACAACCAGTTAATTCTCAAACAAACTGATATGATATGTAAGAGATGTATTTACACAATGTCACTGGAGGCAAAGCTCTCACATAAAAACACTCCTAATGTTAATAAGGTTGTCAGTAGTACACATGTTGCACCCATCACACAAAATTCAAAGCAGATGCATAGATCCACATATGCTGAGGCACTTAAGTGTAACCTTCCTAAACCCCAAAGACCTCATAGACAAAGTACACATAAACACCCTTAGCAGCCCCAAATACTCACTTTTAAAACAACACTCACATCAATCCATACAGCCACATCTCATGGAGCCTCTACTTCTAAGCCCATAAGGCAAGCCATCATACAAGCCAACATCCTGGTCATTGGAGACTCCATTGTAAGGCACACTGATGTCCGCAAAACAAACAGCACTAGGATTACCCATTCTAAAGACTTAAACTTTGCCTGAGATCTAAATAGGACCTGCTGGAGAGATGAGTATGTTTCCCAGAGTTTCCCCATCTCTGAAATAGGCTCCCATTCATGTAAAGCAGAGTTCCTCTGTAACCCAGTTCAAGTATAACTTAGACAATTGGATGGAGAACAGGAAATTAATCCCTGGTTTGGCACTTATGTCTCTAATGGACACGGGCAGCCTGTAAATTGCTCATCTGCCTGGGTCTTGCTTGTAAATGTTCCACCTCCCAAGCCCCTGTGTACACTTATCAAGGATACCAGAACTTATAAGAGATTTGAAATGCATGGTTAGACTTAAAAAGGCTCTTGTGGTCATTAGCCTAGTAAATACCTATGAGCTCTGAACATCTTATCATGGAATGTAAATGGCCTTACAGGTATAGACAAAAAGCAAAGGGTATTGGATTGTATTAAAAAGTGCAGGGTGTAAATAGTAAGGTTGCAGTAGACACATCTGGAAAGAAATAATCATGTGAAATTGGCAAAGACAGGATTTCAGGATGAGAGTCAGTAGAATATCAGGGACAAAGGAAAGGGTGAGTCATCCATATTGCTAGAAGGGCTCCAACAATGATAAAAGAAAAGATAATAATGGAAGATCTATGGTAGTAAGGGGTATTGGCAAGGGATGAGTATTGGCATGTATGTATTTATACTCCACACAAATCTGCTTTCATGGAGTTTAAGAGAATTTTGAGACACATAATATGTTTTCAGCAGAGAATATTATTTATGGGTGTGGACTGAAATTTGATTTGCAATGGTGAGAAATATATCAGGGTAGGCTGAAAGTAAAATATAACAAAAAAGGGTAGATTTCTGAAAAATATACACATAATATTTGGTCTAGAAGATGTGAATCAGTAGGAGGAGCACATAATTTACATATTATCATTCCCCATGGTATGATAACTAGGCTAGATTGGACAGAAATTTCACAGTTGCACATGTATTTACTTGAGAGAGCTTTGACACACATCCAGAAGTATTTCAGATCATGCGTCAATAAAATCTAAGATAAAGATGCAGGGTATTGAAGTAAAAATGAGACAATTATGTTTTCCTACTTATCTTTTAAAAATAAAGGAATTTAAGAAATGGGTAGTAAAAGTGACTCGAGAGTTATTAAGGAGGATGGAAATATCTTCAGAAGGGATAACTGATGAGTAGAATAAAATGAAAAAATGGACTTTAAAACATGGCAGAAATAAGAGAGGAAGAGATATAGGAAAAAGTCATAGGAATTGTTTAGATATGTTGACAAAGGTTAAAGTATTACAGAACAAGTAGAATCTCTCAGAACAAGAAAAGGAGAAACAGCAAAATTCTAAAGGGAAAAATAAGAGAGCATTTGGATAACATGAATGAGTTTATAAAGGTTGCTGTTAAGCAACTATATTTTGGTAACAGCTCCAGAGCACAAAAACTTTTAGCACCATAAATTAGGCAATAAAAAGTACAAAGGGATGTCACCAAACTTAAGGAGCCTATGACAAGAAAAATAACCAGAGATTTTATAAAGGTATTAGTGATATTTTGTAAATTTTATGAAAAATTGTATAAAGCAGAGGAATGTGGAAACTAAGTGAAAGGCACAAATGGACATATTTTTAAAAGACTTTATTATGCCAAGATTAGAGGAAGATGAGACTCAAAAATCAACAGCTAAATAGGAAAATATGAAATAAATTGATGATGCATAATCAATCAACAAGAAAGTCACCAAAAACAGATGATATTCCTGTTGAAGTTTGAAAACTTGGAGGGAAGAAAGTGCTAAAGATCTGTAAGGTTTTGTAAAGTCTTAGAAGAAAGCTGTGGTGGTTGCATTGCCCAAAGAGGGTAAAACACTTCAGACACAGCTTTATATAAACCTATTTCAATTTTAAGCCATGATTATAAAGTGTATACATCTAAACTAGACAAGAGAATGGCTAAGCTGTTGCCAAACTTGATAGATGTGACTCAACATAGTTTTGTGAAGGTGAAGCAAACATTTGACAACTTAATGGAACAGTTATAATCTAGAGAGAATCAGAATATAAGAAAATGTAGCTTTTGTTGGTGGGTCTTGATGCAGAGAAAGCATTCAACAGAGTCAGCTGAGAATGTATTAGATTACCAATGGTAGCATTTGCATTCCCAAATAGAATAGTATGGTTAATTATGATAATATATGAAACATCACTGGCAAGAATTGAGGTAGGAAGGTACTTTTCTGATAGGCTTATTAAACAGAGGACACAGACAGAGGTTCCTCTTTTTCCTTTGCTAGTTGCTTTATATTTAGAGCCACTGGCAAAGAAAATAAGGGAATCATGAATTCAAGGATATATATACATATGTACATACAAATATTTCAGACATGGGCAATAACACCTTTCTGGCCTGCCAATATACTAAAATGGTTGTTCCCATAATAAGTGTCAGAGTTGTTTTTAAAAGTATCTAAACTAGTTAGTGCTTGCTTTAATATAATTTGGTAGTCTATTATATGCATAAGCTACTTTCTCAGAGAATTAATTAGTACACCTGTCATTCCTCTATAATATTCTACATAGGTTGTCTGATAATTCTCTACTAGTCTTTGCTATCCCCAAACATCCCCAGAATTAATTCTCTCTAAAGGCTCTATATACGTGAATAAAGGCTTCTCTTAAATATCTATTTGAGACACTGTACAAGTTTAGATATTTTAGTCTTTCATAGTAATGCAACTTTTCACATCCATGGATGCCCTTGGTATATTTGTGGTGTAGTCTTCCCAATTTACTCATGCATGTCTTCTTATAAGGTTTCCATATTGTTATTCCATACTCTTGTTTTTATTTTTATTGCTTATTTATTTTGTTTTTGTATACAGTTTGCCCCACTGAGTTTAGTCAAAAACCCATTTGCAGCAGAGGCCTGGAAAGAAATGCTCCAACATAATACAAACATTTTTAAATAGCTATTCAGTAATATACATAAATAGGCATTAAATAATATACATTAACAGTTACACATATATGTGCTCATTATATTACATTCGTCTAAAAGTAGAGGCAACTATTACAATATAAAATAGACTTGTGCATTAGCAGGTATTGAACATTGAACATCTGAAGAGGTGTATTGAGTGGGTTTGCCAGGCAAATAATAGATCACATGATTAGTGCTTAGCAATTCAATTATATGAAGGTAAGGGAAGAAACTAGGTAGGGCAGAAAATGTTAATGTCATTAAGAGGTAGGGTGTAAAGCAGGTTTAGATACAATTATCTATATGGCTGTTGTAAGGTTTATATTAGAAGTATGGAGGTGGTGAATAGGCAATGTCACAAAATAATGTATATAGCTGGGATGGCTATTAGTGAAGACCCATTGTGGTGCATATGATTCCTAATGAAGAGAAATGGTTTGATGTTATGGCAAGCTGAAGATAAGAGTGGCATTTACCCTAAAAATGTACAGAAGCAGATCCACTGATTTGATAAGGGAAGTGTTAGTTGTGTTCTGAATGAGTTTGCACTCTGAGTGGATTTCATTGGCTGTGGGATATGGCTCCATGGATTCACTTCAGAAGCTCGAAATACAGAAATATCGAATTTCAGTATCTTGAGCCCAGAAAGTCGAATCCTGAGAACAGCGAAAGTTCAGAAGCGTGAAATTCAAAACCTCGAATACCGGAGGTTTTGAATTTCACGCTTCTGAACTTTCATTGTGGTTATGTATTCAGGTAAGTGTGTGTGTGTGTGTGTGTGTGTGTGTGTGTGTGTGTGTGTGTGTGTGTGTGTGTGTGTGTTAGGGGTTTTGGGTAGGGGCTGTGGTGTGTGTCAGTGTGTTTTGTTGCTGTGATGTGTGTGTGCGAGGAGAATGTAGCTTGTGTGGCAGTGTTTTGTGTGTGTTTGTATGTAGTGCAACCTCGGAGTGAGAATATTTAAGTAGGGAGGGTGTGGGGGGTGCATGTAAGTAGAGAGGTTATGTGTGTGTGTGTGTGTGTGTGTGTGTGTGTGTGTGTGTGTGTGTGTGTGTGTGTGTGTGTGTGTGTGTGTGTGTGTGTGTGTGTGTGTGTGTGTGTGTGTGTGTGTGTGTGTAGTGTGAAATTCAAAATTTCCGGCGTGCGAGAATTTGAATTTCGCTGTTTTGAATTTTCGTGATTTTGTGGATTTGACCTTCTGGACTTGAGATACTGAAATTCGATATTTCAGTATTTCGAGCTTCTGAAGTGAATCTGGCTCCATACGTTTAGTAACACTATTTGAATATAGTCACCTGCAATATTATGTGATTTGGTTATAGTGACTAGTGATTTTTCTCTAGAGTGCAAAATTCTGTTTGGGGATTAGTGCTGTATTAAGTTGTTAATGGCTAGGCATTCTTCTGGCTTATAGAGGAGTGTATGTATTTGTAGTTAGTTGAGAAAGAGCTAGGTGATGTGGTAGTTCTAACCAGTTTAATTTTTTGAGGGCTAGGCAATGGTGTGTTGTGTTGTTATAGATTACTGCAAAATTGACTATTTTATAATAATACTGCTCAAGCTTGGAAAGTTGAAAGTTTAGTGAAGATTGGGGCAGCATAAAGGAGGCATGGCAGAATGAAAATAGAGGCTATACAGCTTCTACTTACACCAGTGAGGTAGTTTTCTTTTTACTCTGTATAATGTACCTAGTTTTTCATGACTTTTTTAACCATATATGATACATGGTACTCAAACTTCCACTGATCATCCGTGATGGCACCCAGAAATTTTGTGTGGCTTACTTGTTCTATCATGGGGCGGTGGTGGTGCTGCGGTAGCATTGTCGCCTCACAGTATGACGTTGTCCTGTTCGATTTTCAGCTAAAGCGTCTTCTGTGTAGAGACATGCGTGAATGGGCGTACCTTCGTTGAAGGTTGTGCGTCAGAGCTGGCAACTCGGCACGTAAAAATTTACTGCCAATCATTAGCGGACCGGAGTTCCACTGTGGCGACCCCTAACCGGGAAAAAGCCGAAAGACACAACAACAACAACTTGTTCTATCATGGTGTTGGCAGCGATGTGCTTTGGGGTGAAGAGTAGTAAATTCTTTTTTTTAGGGTTTAGAAGTAGTTGTGACTTTTAGCCATGTTTCAATTGAGAAGAAAGATAGTTGTATAAGGTCTTGGAGTTTACAGAGAGGTTTGCAAAGCAGACTAGGGTTGAGTCATCAGCATATTGAACTGAACTTGGGTAGTGTTATTTGTGGCAGTGCAGAGGTCATTGCTGAATATGCTGAATATGTTGAAAAGTATAAGCCTAGTGTAGATCTCTGTGGGACACCAATACTTACTGGCAAGAAGGTGAAAAAAATCATTTTTCCATTTCACTGGGTGTGCTCTGTTTGAGCAGTAGCTATGGAGACATTGCATTGAAAAGTTGGTGAGCCCTAAGGATGAAATTTTATGTAAGAGTTTCTGGTGAGAGACACTATCAAAGTTTTGATAAGTCTAGCAAGATGGTGGAAATTAGGCTTCTAGCCTTTCGGCAGGTGTTGACAGTATTAACAACATTAAGCAAAGTGGTAGTTGTGCTGTGCTGAGGATGGAAGCTGTGTTGGATTGGAGAGAGAAGCTGGTTATCTATTAGATAGTTGAGAAGTTGCGTATAAATACATTTTGTTACATTTTGGATAGGGGAGATAAAATGGCAATTGGTCTATAATTTGAAAGTTCTGTATTGATTCCTCCCTTGTTCAGTGGAATGATGAATGATTTTTTTCCATAGCAGTATGGCTTGATTTATCAGTAATGAAACTAGATATGTAGTAGCCTCTGCTGCTATTTTAAAATATTCACCATAATATATTCACCATTTAGACTGTCAGGGGCAGTTGTAGCAGGCTTTATTTTTTTGAGGTATTTTTTGATGGTATGTGCAGAAACTGGTTGGAAGGAGAAATGTTAAAAGAGGTTAGTTGATTGAGTAGGGACCTCAAGAGCTTGATTAGTTGCCTGGCTGGTTAATGACTGTACTGTTTGTATAAAGTGGTTATGGAATTGGTTGTCTGTGGTATAATTTTGTTTCTGCGTGTTTGGTATTGGCTATGTAGTCTGTCCTGGATTTAACATTTTGTTGATTGAAGCCCAGAATAGTTATGGATTATTAGTGTATATGTTTTGAATAGTTACGTAGTAGGTTTTCTTACCTTTGGTGATAAATTGTTTTGTTAGATTTCTTAGTTATCAATACACTAGTAAAGCGGGAGTGGTTTTATTTATTTTTTCTTCAGACCTTTCTTGCTTTGTCTATTTGTTTCATGAGTGATTTAGTTGTAAGGATAACCATGGGTCAGAGGTGGCTTTAACTGTTTTTTATTCTGAGGGATGCCAGTGTGTTTACAACACCTTTGAAGATTTTGTTGAACTCAGAGACAGCATCATCTATAGGGAGAGTTATCTAATGACTTCCAGTTAAGGAGGTAGTGCATTAATAAAAGTGCCTTTATGAAAAGTAGCACGCTTTCTTTTCAGGCTGTAATGATGTGCTTTGGGACAATTGGTTTGGTACTTTATGGTATAGATTAGTAAGTGATCACTTAGGCTGTCTGACAGAATTCCATGGGATAATATTTTATTTGGAGAAGATGTAAGGATCCAATTTATGGTTGATTGCCTGGCAGTGGCTTTGTTATGTCTATCTGGTGTGGTTTTGAGTTGGGTGAACTTGTACAGATATTTATTTTTTTTTTATTTATTTTATTTTACATTTGTTAACCAGGCTAGTCTAACTGGATATATTTCCATTTTCAGTAGAGACCTGGGGAGAAAAGCTCCAGTAGTAGCAAATAGAAATTAAAATTAATGTTGTTACATAGTAAATGAAAGGATTTAAAAAAATACAACAAATAATAATAAAATAGAGTAGGTATTTACACTAGAAAAAGTGACAATAAATACAGGATAAATTATTATACAGTATGATTCATGAGGAATTTCAGTACATCAAACAGGATAGATTACACCAGTATGTTGATTTGAGTTTACCAGTTACAGTCCTGCTTCCAAGGAGTAAGCATTAAAGTTTTGGTAAATTTAGTGGGAAGAGGAAATATCAGTAGTGAAAGCAGATTAGTCAGGGTTGCTGCAGTGGTTTAACCAGTGTGTTTTGAGGTGTCTTTTGAGGTTTTGTTTAAAGAGAGGCAAGGAAGAAAATAAAGTTAGTTAATTGGGCAGTAGGTTCCATTTTTTTCCCACTGTGTTATTAAATAGGGAATCTCCAGCCATGTTGTTAGACTTGCTTATGCTAGCGAGAAGTTTGCTAGAAGAGCGTAGGAAATTTAGATTTTTGTAGGGGATTATGAGATTGGAGAATATAGGAGTGCTGTTAGGTTGGTAAAATATCTTGTGGGCAGTGGTGAGTTGGGAGACTATCAGATGGTTTTGAAGTTCAAGCCAGCCTAGCTGCATTAGATTCAGACAGTGATGAGTTCTAAAGGGATTGCCAGTGGCAAATCTGGCAATGTTATTATAGGAATTTGTTAGTTTGATAAGATTATTTTTCTTTAGGTTGGTATATATGGGTAAGACATACAGAAGAGTTGAGGTTAAATGGGAGTGAGCAATCATGGTTCTGGCTATCGGAGTTAGGAAAGGTTTGATTCTATATAAGGAGCCTATTTTTCTGTTGACAGTTTTTATGGTGTTATTTATATGGCTATCAAAAGTAAGGTTATTGTCAATAGTAATTCCTAACAATTTAGTGGTAGAGTTGGGGAATATAATAGTGCCATTATTGGAAATGACTGAGAAATCTATGGGGGAGGACTTACTGGTGGGTGTAAAGAGAAGGAGCTTAGTTTTTTTTAGCATTGAGAAGGAGGCAAATTTTTGAGAACCATGTTTCCACTATGTTAAATACATTCTGAGTTAGAGAAAGTAGTTCTGATGAGGAATTTGCTGAGCATACTAGCGTAGAATCATCTGCATATTGAATGCAGATGGCTTGAGGAATTGCTACATGGAGGTCATTGATAAATAGTGAAAAAAGAAGTGGTCCTACATCAGAGCCCTGAGGGACTCCGAGGGTGACTGGCAGAAGGGATAATATATTATTTCCCCAGAGAACTGCCTGTTGCCTATTGCTAAGGTAGGACCTGGACCATTTAACAGCCTGAGAATCAAGGGAAAGGGATTCAATAATGTTGATAATAAGGGCATGGTTTACAATGTCAAAAGCTTTTGAGAGATCAATAAAGAGTGCAGATGAGAGGTTGTTTTATTGCAATTTCTATTGATGGCATCTGTAAAGGATAATAGGGCAGTTGTGGTACTATGTGATGGCCTAAAGACATGCTGGCAGTTTGCTATTATGTTATGTTGAGATAAATGGTTTAGTAGTTGTTGGTGAATGCATTTTTCCATAATTTTTGCTAAGGGTGATAAAAGAACTATTGGTCGGTAGTTAGAGTAATCATTTGAGTTACCACCTTTGTGTAGGGGGATAATATGGGAAATTTTCCAGATGTCTGGAATGGTTCCCTCCTTAATGGTTCTATTTATGAGGATGGATATAGGGTAGGCAATTACTTTGGCTGCTTTTTGCAGGTATTCAGACGGTAGCTGGTCAGCAGAAGGAGTACAAGGCTTAAGTTTTTGGATGAATTTGTAGATGAGAGTGGTAGAGATGGGTTGCAGATGGAATGTTGGTAGAGTGCTAGGTAAAAAAAAAAACTACAGGGGGAGGGGGGGAGACCTTTTCAGACGACAAGGCAGGGTTGGAATTAGAAGGTGGTATCACCAACATTCTCAACACCTGGACATTCAACGGATTTAATATTTACAATTATTCCAGTGTCAGTATCAACAAGAGTTGGTTTGATTTATTCTCTAAAGGCTTCACTTTTGTTCCCACACAAAAAATGGACATTTTTAAACTTTTGATAGACATCAAGTTGTTTATCCGGAAAAAGAATTTGGAGCTTTTTTTCAAGGATAAAACTGTAGACTATGATGGACAAGTCTTGAAGCGGAAAAGCACATTCAACCCTCCCATACACCCCCAACCCAAGAACTTTGAGCTTAAGGTGGAACATGAAATCAGATCCCACCTGACAACAAAAACCTTCCACTCCAATTTAACAACGGAAGAGAAAAACACCCTAAGAGCTATCAGTGACAACCATAATCTGAGAGTCATGAAACCTGACAAGGGAGGAGGGGTCGTGGTCATGGAAACAATCCAATATGAAGGGAAAATGTTGGAATTACTAAATGATCCAGACAAATACACTAGAGTGTCTATCAATGAAGTGAACATAGCCTATAGAAAGATCCAGGTTTTAGTTTATGACATGCTAATGCAGGGTTCAATAGATCAAGACACGTATAAATTTTTGGTAGTCGACAAACCAAAAATTCCCTGCATTTTTGGAATACCCAAAGTTAACAAAAATGCTTGCGACCCCCCCCCCCTTAGACCAATCGTGTCAGCGGAGGGTTCAATAACAGCTCCATTAGCAAAATATGTTGACCATAAGATTAAACATGTCCTGGAGGGGTGTGAAAATATTTTAAAAGATTCTTGGGACCTGTTGAGAAGAATCAAACCTACCCTATATAGTGAGAACACTTCGTTCGGAACCATGGACGTTACAGACCTATTTGGTTGCATTCCACATGACCTGGGTTTATCTTGGTTTGAGGAGAAATTAATAGAAAGCAAAAAACTGACACACATTGACTTTACGAACATTTTGACATTGATGGAAATAGTACTGAAAAATAATTTCATCTATTTCCAAGGGGAGTACTTCAAACAAGAAAAGGGCGTTGCAATGGGTGCACATTGTGCACCAGCCTACGCAAATATCATCATGGCCTTTTGGGAAGAAAATTTTCTCATCGGATGCCCCTTATTTAAAGAATACTCCCTTTATACTAGGTTCTTAGACGATTTGTGTTTTTTCTGGAAGGGTAGTAAAGAAAATTTCAACAATCTTTTAATGCACGTAAACAATACTACGACCTTTTTGGCATTTACTGGCAACTTTGACGAACAAGAATTGAAATATTTAGATGTTCATATAGAGAAAAGGGAAGGGAAATTTACATCAAGGATTTTCAGAAAAGAAACCTTCTCCAATTCTTATCTGCATTACACCAGTTGCCACCCCCCCCCCCATCAGAAGAAAGGGGTAGTGAAAGGTCAATTGGTTAGATCTAGCAGAATGACTTCCGACAACAAGGTCTTTTCTGAAGAAACCAACTTCTTAAGGGGCCTTTTTACTCAGAGAGGGTATCCTTTGGAAATGTTCAACAAAATATTAGAAGAAGTCAACACAAAAAGAACAGACGTCTTTGCACCTATTTTAGGCGAAGAAGAAAAATTGACCCACAACAAAGGGCAAGCAAGTAATTTTGGGGCAAAAGAAACAGGGTTAATTACAACCTTCAACGAACAATCAGCCTTTGTTAGGAACATTTTTTCAAGGGAATGGTACAGTTTTTCAAAATTTTCAGATCTTGAACATATTTTTGACAAGGAGTTATCCCATGTCTATCGGAAAGGGAAGAGCATTAAAAATTACTTGGAAGGAAGGACGAATGTTAACACATGTAACAGTAGTAATAAAACTAAGAAAGGATTATACAAATGTGGGAGATGTAAATATTGCACACACTTGCATTGTGGTGAAACATTTTTTTTAGAAGCAAGAAATATGACCTTGCAATTGAACACATTTGCTAATTGTGACACCAAAGGCATCATATATCTGGCTGTTTGTAAAAAATGTCCCTCCTTCTACGTAGGGAAGAGCGAAAGAAAGCTCAGACAGAGAATATATGAGCACTTATATGATGTCAAGGTGATGAATGAGAAAAATGCACTCAGTAAGCATTCAACCAAATGTAACACATCAGGTTATTCTTTTTTTATACTTGAAGTTGTCCCCACTAACCCAAGAGGTGGGATGTGGGAAACACTTATTGAATACAAAGAACTGTATTGGCAACTTTTTTTAGATGCTAACCGTAACTTTGGGCTGAATGATATGGTATCATTAGCTCCAGTATTGAAGTTGAGAGCTGCAAAACTCTAATATAAAGAGTTAAAACAATGTTCAAAAACTTTTTTGTTATGCTCTTTTGTTCACAATTACAAGAAATATATTTTTCTCAGGATTTTTACATTACTAGCTGTTGGTTCAGTTGTAATTATACACTATAGCCACAAGATGGTGTCATTTCCTAAACCCAGATTCATATGCTTTATTTATATTTAATGTAGAAACTATTTTAAATCATTTTAAATGGTGTTTTAAAACAATGTTTTTAAAGGAAGTTTTAAAGAAGTTTTTAATTATTATTGTAATTAAAGTGAGGACTTATTTTATTCAGAGAAGTGGTTTTAACCTTGTCTTGTGAAGATTGTACGAATTAATTAGTTTCAACAATTAACCTTAGCAAATGGTCTAACATGATTGGTTCTCAGTATTGTGATGAAATTCGAATGACATATAAAAGCATTTAATTTTTAAAAATGGATGTTTAACTGATGAAGTTGGCGACGAAAACGTGATAGTGGATACGTTATTGCTTTTGTATTTCAAGACCCGGTCTTTGTGTTGGAGTGTTTTTAGTGCTTATTAAAGCATTATTTCCTTTGAGCATCGATTTATTTGTGCTTGGTGGATACTTAATTTTATTTTTCTTAGTTTATTTGGCTGTTTGGCTCATTACTGGTTATTAACTATTGGTCAGTTGTTAGAGTAATCATTTGAGTTACCACCTTTGTGTAGGGGGATAATATGGGAAACTTTCCAGATGTCTGGAATGGTTCCCTCCTTAATGGTTCTATTTATGAGGATGGATATAGGGTAGGCAATTACTTTGGCTGCTTTTTGCAGGTATTCAGACGGTAGCTGGTCAGCAGAAGGAGTACAAGGCTTAAGTTTTTGGATGAATTTGTAGATGAGAGTGGTAGAGATGGGTTGCAGATGGAATGTTGGTAGAGTGCTAGGTACAGTGGTGTGAAGGCTTGAGTTGTCTGGGATTAGTTGACTGGCTAGTGATTGCATGGTCTCTATGAAGAAAGTATTGAAGGCATTGGCAGTTTGATGGGGGGTATTTGGATTGGCCTCAAGTGGGGTAGGTGTACGAGAGTGCCCTGGGAAAAGGAGTTTATTGATACTAGACCAGAACTTCTGGGGATTGTTTTGGTGAGTTTGCTGTAGTTTACAGTAGTAGTTCTTTTTGTCTGTAAGTATTGCCTTTTTTGTACTATTTCTCAACTGCCTAAAATTTTGTTGATCAGAGATATTTTTGGTAGCTCTCCATTAAGCCCGAGATTTGTTCTGTCTGGTTTCTTTAGAAAGCCAGGGGGCTGGTTTGGACTTCATTCTGATAGACCATTTAGGTGCGTGCTTATCAAGGATAGATAAGAATTTAGAGTTAAGATACTTAATAGCCTCTTCAAGTGGTAGAGTTTTTAAAGGGTTCCAGTCACAGGCACTAAGTTCATTTTGGAATAATTCTGGTTTAAAGTGCTTGTTGGTACGTGCAATCCTATATGTGGGGGGGGGGGTTTGAAATATAATTTTTTTGCACTATGATGTAGGTCAAAGTATGATCACTTACATCGTCTGGCAAAGTTCCTGCCTTATAAGCTTGTTTCTGTCTATTTATAAGTATCCTGTCTAAGGTGCTCTCTTTTTTGTTTGGTTTGTTGTGGAGGTGATAGTTTGACTAAAGCCGTGAAGGCTGATATGGGAGGTAGGATTATCAGCGTTGATACCTTTCCAGTCAGTATTAAAATCACCTAGTATTATTGTTTTTGGGGGTAAGTTGAGGACACCCAGCTTAGAATATTCTCTATTGTACTGATATTATTACCAGGAGATAGGTAGATACAGATGATATATAAAGATTTGTTTGGGTTGATTTGAAATCTGGTGATAAGGACTTCTGCCTTTCTATCCTGAGGTGGGTTGTATGGTAAAGTGGAGATCTGAAGTCCATCTTTGAATAGAACTGCTACTCCCCCACCCTTACATTTTATCCGGTCTTGTCTCAATATATTATATCCTTGGGGAATTATTTCATTGTCTTTAGTCCCTGGTTTTAACCAAGTTTCTGTCAGGCAGAAGATGTCGAAGGAGTGAATATCTAGAAGGGCATGGAGATAGGCTACTTTGTTATTAATACTGCAGATATTCAGATGTCCTATTGGGAAAGAGTTAGGGAGTTTAGGGTGGTTTACTAGGGTAGCGGGATTAGTAGGGCCAGGGTTAGGGTGGATGTCACTGTCTTTTAAGGAGGGATTATTTAGTTTTATTGCAGGGTTATATATAAAGTTAGTTTGATATTTCACTTTCTTTACTGCAAGTTTATTGTATTTAATGTGGGAGAGTCTGTGGTATTTAGGTAGTAGATAGCTGGGAATGGAAATGATATTAGTCTGACTATTTGAGAGTATAGGAGTGTGTATTGCAGTTTGTTTTAGAGAGTAGTTAAAATGGTAATAGTACAGTTTTTCAAAGAAGGTAAGGAGGAAGGCAGAGGTGAGGACAGTTGAAAGTATAGCTATGAGTATTAACTTGCTTATATTAGTTTTTACTACTATAGGCATCTTGTTGAGATTATATATAAGAGGTTTAAGGAGTTGGGTCTGAAATTAAGAAAAAAATGAGGTATTTGATAAGGAGAGAGTAGAGAGGAGGGAACTAATACTTATTAGATAAAAGAAAAAGGGATATGGTAAGTTACTCTAAGGAGTGGCTTATTGCAAAAAAGTAGGGGTGTGGCTAATTTTGTGTAAAGGTTGGTGTATGGGATTGGTTGGATGGGAGAGAGGGTGTGGTTAAGGAAGTATAAGTTTAGGACCACTGGGGGTGGGTGGAAATTGGGGGTAGGGTAGAGGAGCAGAGTGAGCCCGCAGGGCAAATGGAGCGGGTAGAGCTACTTCTTGGCTGCCTATCAAGAGACTATCAGCTTTGAATTGATATGCTGCAGGTATTTGTTAAGGTTAGTGGCATTATCTGGACAGTATTTTTTATAAGAAATGCAAGGTGGGGCCTCTTCTCATTCTAGTTTTCTCCTCAGACTAGCTTCACTGAGAATTTGGTTCTTACAGCTGAGATTGATGAAACCAAAGGAGAGTGTATGTCCTAGGTTCAGCTGAGTTATATTAGCCAGACTAGCTGTATGTCTTCCTACCTTCTTGCCACCTTTATTTGTTTTGGGGAGATGTTAAATTATTCAATTCAGACTAGGATCGCTGAAATTAGTTTTAACAGCTGAGATGTGAGGGACCATAGGAGTTTATATGGTCAAGGTTCTGCTGCCATCTAGTGGCCAAAATAGGGAACTACACTGATTCACCCTAGTTAGGAATTAAGGATGGATATAAATAAGAAAAAAATTAGGTAAAACAGCTTGGGGGAAATACTGTGGATGTGCTGGCCCTTAACAATGGGTTTAAAAAAGACATTCACTGAGAAATACACCAAAATCACTTAATTGTAGACTATCACCTACACTGTGAGCTTGCAGGAAGCACATCTTATTAGTCCAAGTATGGGCTGCAGATTGGTTTTTCCTTAGGTGCAGTTGTTGGTCCCTTAAGTTTCTAGATATCAGGAGGGGGGACAGCCCGAGGTCGCAGCACAAGGCTTTTAGGCTGAAAGAGAGACAAAGAGAGAAAAAAAACTGTATAAATGCTGCTTAATTAAAATGTTAACTGGACTAGGAGAGAAAGTTGGTGGGGTGGGGTGCGAGTAAGTGGCTGTGTGAAGTGTGAGAAGCAGTACAAAAAAATCACAGGATCATAATTGTTAAACTCAAGAAACCCTGACTGTTCGCTTCATGCAGTATGATATGCCTTCAATAAGCATGTGTATAGGTGTCCACTAACAGAAAAAAAGTCACCTTACAATATTTCTACTATGAAACATTTAAAAAACATGTTATTGGTTGAGAACTAGGACAGTAAAAAACACATTCTAAAATTCTTGCTTGATAACTGCTTTAAGTGCCTGTTTTAGGTGAGCTTAACACAGAAAATCACTAACCAATGTACTCATTTTAAAAAAACACTTAGTAGGTGAGAAAACAAAAATTAGCACAGAAATATTAAGCTTATACCTAACTTCAGCAACTCATTGAGCATACTCTATAATTATCACTACAGTGTTATAAAAATGCTAATACCCTAGTACATGTGCTTCTGTGGTAAAGATTTAACTAGTGCTTTCTAATAAGAAAACATGTAAGCTATAATATGAAGCTAACGCTTTTCAGCTTAGCCAAGAAATGTCAGCAAGGTCAGAGTAAAAAAAAACTGAAAAAAATACCAACGTTAGTTACAATTTAGCAAGTTTTAGTATTACTTGAAAGAAACAAGCTAAATTGCCACAGCACAAAGACGCTGAGAGGTCTGTGCTTAATTGCTTAGTTACTATTTCTGTTAAGGCATGGATGTAAAGTATTATCTAGCGTTGCTAAAAATAAGAGAAATACATATTCCAGCGTTGTTTAAAGGAGAAAGCTAGCTTGTATTATTGGTTGGTTTATCAGAGTGTATGATTTGCCAAACTACATTAACATCACCCAATATTATGGTTTTATGAGGAATTTTAGAGGAGGGCTAGCAAAGAATATCTTTCAGTGTTTACCATTATTACTTGCGGGCATGTATACACCTATCACTGGGGTTGTCTTGTGAGTGCTCAGTTTTAGCATAGTTAGGATTTCTGAGATACAGAATGTTTGCAAGGTATCACAAACAATGATTTCATCATTTCTGATTTCTTCGACTTTATAAATCTTTTTATACAGCCTATAGTTTTATAAATATTATTAACCAATTGGTTAATATGATTAGAAAAATTAAAAGCTGGATCTACCCATATACCCAAGTCCTTAAACAAATCTAAGGTTTCAATCACTGTGTTCTATTTTATAATAAACAGAACAACTTATGATAACATTAAACGAATAACCTTGAGTCAACTAAAAACCTAAAAAATAACTTAACTATAAATTGTGCTTTTGACACTGTTAATTGGGATTACTTATTTATTCTTTTACAGGAACTCAATTTTTCAAACAATTTTATAAATCTTATTACCCAGTTATATATAGGCTGTCAACCATATGTCAAATTGGTTCTAATATTTCTCAGTTCATACCTATTACTAAAGGAACTAAACAAAGTTGTCCTTTATCCCCTCTTTCATTTACCTTAGTTATGGAGCCTTGGGTGAATTTAATTAGAGATAATAGTAATATTAAAGGTTTTGATATTAGTCTTAATAGAACCTGAAAGATTCAAATGTTTACAGATGACAGTTTAATTACTTTGGGTGGTAAAAACCCAACAATTCAAGAATTATTTAATGATATAGATTATTTCCAAAAAAACTCAGGTCTTAAATTTAATCACAGTAAAACACAAATCTTGTTATCTGGTTCAAAAAATATAATATTCAAAACAAATTTGAAAAATATATACCACAATCCCAACAAATAAAATATTTAGGAATAATTATTACCAATAGTTTAAAAGAAATTCAAAAACTGAACTTCGATAAAAGTTTAATAGAAGTAGATAACTTAATACATAAATGGTCTAAAATAAAATTCTCAATAGAGGAGAAATTATCAGTTATAAAGATTATACTTCTACCAAAAATCCTATACATAGTTCAATCTATCTCTATTCCTCCATCTTAAATAATAATTAAAAAGTTTAATACTATAATTAAAAATTTCTTTGCTACCCAATTAAACCCAGAATCTCTTTAACATATCATATGTATAATTGGGATAATGGAGGTATTGCATTGCCAAATTTAGAAATTTACGCAATCTCCTCAGTTATTAAAACAATTTTGTATCTTATGGATAGTAAATATTCAGCTAAATGGAAAGACTTTATCCTATCTTCATCACACAATTTAAATAATAATAATGATCCCTTTAAGCTAAAATTAATAAATAACACAAACTAAAGGAATATTTTTCCTTATGCCCTACCTAATATTTTATATCAAATTATATTAATATGATTTTGAAATCCTTTAAAAATTTCATTCATAGATTCCAGTCCTATGAAAATTGGTTATTCCTTATTTCCCCATAGCATATACACAGGGGATATCTTCTCCACAAACTTTCATAAAATGTCAATATTTGAGCAAAAACATTTGATTTATTGGCATCAATTGGTAAAAAAACAATGAATTGCAATCCATTAATACTTTATTGGAAGAAAATGACCTTGATTCGTCATTATGGCTTGACTTACAAGAAGCTAGAAATTATATCAAAAATAAACTTGATTTAATAACGTCTTCAGTTTAAAAATTTAATTCCCAAACTCTTTCAGTACCTGATTGTTTTTTCTCAACAGAGCAACTTATTTAAAATTAGCCTGTCATATATATATATATATATATATATATATATATATATAAAACTATTAAATCAGGTTTAGATATATTCCCTGATAAATATTGGAAATATTTCTCTGACATTAATAACTGTAACCCTTCAGATAAAGATAAATTGAATTTTCTTCAGTCACCAGGTAAATCTACTACATAACTTAAATGGAGAATGTTTACTTGGAGATTTTTTAAATAGATCATTCATCACTCCATATAACATAAATAAGATGTTTAAAAAAGATACACTTTGTTGGAGATGTATGAAGGTACAAAATGCTGATTGGGCACATATTTTCTCTGATTCTTCACACATGAAAAAATTTTTTGGGAAGATATCAATAATTTCTTACAAGCAATATTTACTGATAACTTCCTACTTACTAAGTCATTAGTTTTATTTAATTATTCAATTCCATCCTGTGTAAAATCAAACAAATATTCAATTTTTTGGTCTGTACTGTCCATAGCCAGGAAAGAAATCACATAAATTGGAAATCATCACAAATTCCCCCTTTTCAAAACTTTAAAGATCTTCTCTTGGAAGTATCCAAATTAGAATCAATGACAATCAAGTCTAGATCTTCTAGGAATATAGCAATGTAGAAAATGTTAGAAAATCAATCATTTAAAGGTATTAATCAGCTCTTATACATTTTGTTCTAACTTGTTTTATTTGTATATAGTATAGTGAACATCTTTGTACATAGTTCATTGTCTTTTTTTGATCTTTTATATTAGTATTTTGGTTTTTATTTAATTCATTATAAAATATGTTCAGTTCTATGTTAATAATTGTATGTTTCACAAATGACTTTAATAAAACTTATTTAAAAAATCATTGTGTTCTATACTTCACTGTATGTCTCCCAAATCTAGTATGCTGTTTTTGATGTATTTATCACCACATTTTTCTCCTGTGCCCAAATTGATAAATTACTCAAGTTCTTTTGCAGACATGCCTTATCTGTAACATATGTAATCATTTTACCTCTTTTCAAGTCAGCTGCATACAGACTATAGAACACCTCAGATGAAAAAGATAGGTCTGAAAGATGCAACCTAAACAAGTAAAGGCCTAAGACAGAACCCTATGGAACACCTTCAATGTAACCTAAAATTTCACCTGTCCAGTTGCTATATGATACTTATGTCCTATTTGTAAGCAATGCAGCTATCCATTGTATCAAGATTACAGCAACACCTAGTTGTACTAATTTATTGATCAGTGTTTTGTGTTTGACCCTATCAAAGGGAGTTAAGTCTAAATAAATTATATCACAGCACAATTTTTAATTTATAGCTGTTGTTGTAGAATTTCATGTTACATGTGATTTTAGATTTGTTTCAATATATGCATGCTGATATATGGTTTCAAGTCCCAATGTCTTCAATTCTGACAAAAAATTATCGAAAATGGTATGGCAAAGAAAAGTTAGATTTATTTTCAGATTGTATTATTTTGTACTTGATAAATCCAGTAAAGGATAGTTTGGTGTTAAGGAACATTTTGACACATTTCCATGCCCTTTGGGGATAAAAAAATAGTGAAGATGAAACAAAAGTTATAACAGCAAATTATGTACCCACACACAAGTTGGTCGAGCAATACCCATTTTATGGGGATATGATAAGATGAAGTATTTAGGTGCAAGGATTAAAAATAATTATGTTGTGACAGTTAATGATAATGTAGTAAGAGACTAAACAAAAGATAACACAAAACAGAGAAAATGGATGCTCTTGATTATGGGCATGGATAGTAATATACAGGCAGTGAACATGTTTTTAGTCCCTTTAATAGGATATGCAGGTCAGACATGTTTTACTCATCAAGAGGATATGTTATGAATGATCCATAAAGAGTTTAAGGAATTTATCTGGGAGGGAAAGAAGGCAAGTGTTGAGTGTAATAAGTTGAGTCTCCCCTTAGAACAAGGTGGTGTAGGATTATTTGATTTGAAGGGGATACGTTAAAGTCATGCAGTTAAAGCTCATATACATAACACAAACAGGAAGTTATAAATCATAGGTTCATAGGTGTGTACTAGGCTAATGGCTCTGGAGGCTTTACAAGCCTAGCTCATAGGATTACCCTGGCATCGTGTCACCCAACCTTAGTTCCTAGTGACTCTATTGAGTAGAGCCATTGCAGTGATCCCCGGGGTGAATTTTTTATTTCTCAGCCACTCGTCAAGATTTTTCTTGAAGAGGGCCAGTGAGGTGCTCTGCTTGACATGTATGGGACATCTATTCCATAGCATGGGCAGTCTCTGGGTTATGAACCTGTCCTTCCAGTATGTTCTGTTGATTGTGGTAATGAGGGTGAGGCCTCTGGAGTGTGTGGTGCGGAGGGATTGGGATTTCTTTAGATGTAGCATTTCTAACAGAGATGGGTCAGACATGGCTTTGTAAGTCAAGCAGAGAACATTTCTAAGTAGGCGATATGAGACAGAGAATAGCTGGAGTTTTTTGAGTCTGTCCATATAGGACAAGTGTTTAAGGCCTAGGATCCTCTTTGTGAGGTATTTTTGTGGCCTCTCCAGTTGTTGCAGGTGTCTAGTGAGGTACATGCCAAATGGGGTGTTGTACTCAATGATTGGCCTAATGAGGGAAGAGTAGAGGGAGACAATGACTTCTTTCTTCCTGGATGCAAAAATCCTTAGTAATGAGATGTGCCACATAGAAGGACTTTCTGACCACAGTGGCAATGTGGTGGTCAAAAGAGAGGTTGCTGTCAACCTGTGTTCCTAGATCTCTTATAATGCCTTCTGTGTTCAGTGGACTACCATAAATGTGGTAATTCAAGGGAACCAGGTTTTTCCCAAAGGGAACGAAGACACATTTTTTGGCATTGAGCTTAAGGCCATGGTTCTGACACCAGTTGTTGGTCTCATTGAGGCCTTTCTGTAGGATGTCAACATCACTTGGGGAGTTAATAATAGCTCCCAACTTGCAATCATCTGCGAACTTTGTCAGCCAGAGTCCCTTCATGTTGGCCTGGACTTCAGAGAGGTAGATACCAAAGAGGAGAGGACCCAGGACTGAACCCTCTGGGACTCCACTCGTGACTGGTCAGCAGTCTGACTTGGAGTCAGCTACTTTCACACTGTTGGTTCTATCTGTGAGCCTGTTTGCAACCCACCTACTGATATAGAGGTTGATGCCTAGCTTAGTAAGTTTTTCTATGATTCCTGAGTGGGAAATGGTATCAAAGGCCTTGGCCAGTTCAAGGTAGGCTGTATGAACTACCTTACCTTCATCCACAGCTCTGGTGACTGACTCAAAGAAGTTAACCAAGTTGAGCAGGCATGATCTACCCTTCACAAAACCAAACTGTGTAGGATTCAGAGTTTGGAGATTCTCTATATCCTTGTTTATTAGGTCCATGATGATATGTTCCATAGCTTTGCATATTGGACTCATCAGGCTAATGGGGCAATAGTTCCCAGGGTCTGTAGTCGCTCCTCCTTTGTGGAGAGGGATGACTGTAGCAGTGCGCCATTCAGTAGGGACAAAGCCTGAGGTGAGGCTGTGATTGAACAAGGCACACAGGTGAGGTGCCAGTTCACTCTCTAGTTCATGTGGAACACAGCCAGGGATACTTTCAGATCCCATAGAAGCTGTATTCTTGGCATTAGTAAGTGCTGTTTTAACCTGTGCAGCAGGAAAATGGGTGCCTGGCAATCTACAGGTATTGTAATTAGTCCTTGGGGGGGGGGGGTAAAGTTAGCACTGAGTCTGTTCACCAGTATATTTGCAATATCTGTTGGCTCGGTATAGGAGATACCATTGTGCAGTAGCTCAGAACAAATCTGGGTATTGCCATGGAAATTCTTTACATAACTGTAGAAGGCCTTGTGGTTGTCTTTACTATCTGCTGCAATTATGTTTTCATAGCTAGCTTTAGAGAATTTGATGAGGGATCGCAACCTTTTGCTGAGGCTGATAAGGGAGTTTTTCCAGTTTTGGGAATTCACCTTATTCCGCATCAGTTTTCTTCTTCTGTAGTAGAGTTTGTTTATGGCAGAGGACCACCAGATTGGCTTCCTTTTTTTTGAGGAGGGCGTCTTAGTTCTATTGGGTATGGCGAGATCCATGCATTTGTGTACGTGTTCGTACAGTGCATTGGTGTATGATATGGTGGTCATGCAAATATTCTCCATTTGCATGGGTGCCATGAAGTTAGCCACCTCTGTTTTTAGGAGCCTAAAGTTAGCTTTGGAGAAGTTTTTCATGGTGGTTACCTTTGTTGGGGGGGTGTGGGAGGGATGTGGATTTCCAAGGTGATTAGCTTGTAAACAGTTCTAACCAGGGAGGAGTTGACTATTGGTGTAGAGCAAAGGTCACCCATGTTAGTAATGATCAGGTCAAGGATGTTGCTACCTCTAGTGGAAGTAAGAACGAGTTGATCCAGGGCATTGGATTTAATGAATTCCAGAAAGCATTGAGCAAGTGTGTTGGTACATGAGTAGTTTTCCCAGTTAATGGAGAGGTAGTTGAAGTCACCCAGTATGAGAGTGTTAGGTTGGACCCTAATATTCTCCAGGGTGCTTAGGAATGTGGAGTGTGAATCTTGGGACGTGGTTGGGGACCTATAGCAGGCTATGACCTGAATTGCTGTCTTACCCAATGTTAGCTACACCTGAAGTATCTCAGATGCGTTATGCTGAACTACCAGTCTGGAGGTGTGCACATCCTTTATGAATATGGAAACACCACCGCCTTTGGAGCTTTGGTCCAAGTTCTGGGGCCAAAAGGTGTGCTATGAGTTGTAGCCTGGTAGTGCAGGGTTGCTTTCTGCTGCCTTGAACCAGGTCTCTGTTACAGCACAAATGTCAATGTCGTCCATTTTAAGGAGTACTTCGAGCGAGTGCATTTTGAGATTTAGACTTCTAGGGTTGAGCAGCATGACCCTCAAATTGCAGTTGTTTGTAGCTGTTACAGTGATAATTTGGTCTTTTGAACACCGCCTGAAAAAGGCACTATAGGGGTGGCAAGAGCCTTGGCCAGTATCCGGAACCCCAGAGGTGACAGATGCAGGCCATCTCTGGTAAAACATCGAGGTCTGTCAATCATGTCATCTCAGGCAGACAGATACTGGATCACCTTAGAATGACACCAGAAACTTAGCTAATTGTTGAAATCAGTCATTTTCTGCTTGTACTGTGGTATAACTCTGGGTGATGGTAGGATGCTGCTCAGGGCTAGGGTCATACCTGCCTGGGCTACATAATCCAAGAGCTCCTCCAAAGTGGAAATGGATGATGATAAAACAGGGAAGAAGTCCAAGGCAAAAAAAGATAGTAAGATTTTGTGCACAGGCCCTTAAGGAGAATATTATATATTTTTAAATAGCAGAAAGTATTCTAAAAACTAAGTCAACATAGAAATGGAGAAAGGAAACTTCATTAGTAAGGATGACTGCAAGCAGGGATATGGGAAAATAGGTAGACGGAGGCTGGAATTTACTGGGGAAAATTAGCAAATTAATCAAGGTATCAGGAACAAATAACAAGAGAGGGAAATAAAATAAAGTGGAATGAAGCCAAGTAGTAGTTGGGGGCTACAGGTAAAAGTCTTCCTTTCCTCACAGGGATTGATAACAGAGTATAGGCAGAGAGAAAGAGACATAAGAGAGTGATAAGTGGAAGACCAGCTCTGGTAGAGCTTTTAGTTGAAGCTAGAACAACCTATAAAAAAATAATTAGTATGTCATATAAAATATTGTATGATCAATAACAGGAGTTAGAAAAGATTGGAGAAAGAGAATGTAAAGGCAGTTTACAATGGAACAATGGGACAAGTAAGCAGCAAAGTCCAGAAGGTTTAGAATTTTTGCTTGGAAGTATTTGCATAGCTATTTTTATTATTTATACTCCAAGCAGACTTCAGGGAATTTTTCCTCAGGTAGATAGCAAATGTTGGAGGTATGATGGGAATGTAATGAGCTGGCAGATTTAAAAAATTTCCTATAGACTACTATGACAGAAATGTTGAGGGAGCAAGTTGTTGTAACTAAGGAAATCATTCTTTTAAGCTAGGACATTGGATCTGAATTGTCTAGACATAGTAAGGCCTCAATACTGCACACTCATTGCCCTTCTCAGGTGTCTACTATGGAGCTCCCATGGATGTATCTAGACACCTGAGTAAGGACTTCAGCAACCCAAACAAATATTGTGCAGCAATTTTGCATCAGTGCATGCCTCCTGTACAGACAGGGGTATAGCCAGAATTTTCAAATTTGTACTCACAGTTCCCAGGATGATCTCTCCCACCAAGTCACACCCTCTCAGCATCTTGCTATCCACCCACCCCTACATACTGCTTTACAAGCACACCCCCTCACAAACTGTCCTCCCCCACCCAACCCACAACAAATGTACAGAAGGAAACACATAATTTCATGAAAGAGCAAAATAAAAATGGACATTTCAGTCCAAATGTATATCTGCCCTGGTTAGAAAAGCTCATAAAGTTCCTCTGCATTTACATTATGGTAGACTTTACTCTGTATGCAGCTAGCCATTCATGAGTGCCTTTTAATGCCATATGCCATAGCCAAGCAGGCATAGTGATTGATTGTGCCTACATCAATATCTCTTGAGTAGGAGGTAGGAGATGTATGACCCATATCATCACAGGGTGATTATGCCTCCTCATGCATGTGCATGCTTCTGTGCGCCTACTAAGTAAGGTTACCATGTTTGCAGCTGGATGAGCCAAGTGCATGCCCAAGCTGCAACATTTGCCATTCCTTCTTCTGAGGCGAGACATGCCCATCTGTATGCTACATCATGTACCCATGTTGCTAACAAAACATAGATTGCCTGTTTCTGGGATGTGGGGGTAGGGATTGCAATACTTTGCATTATATGCATTTAGTAATGTTCTTGGGAGTTTACATAGCAGTTAAGGTGTTTGCTTCAAAGATTCAAGGGATAGGGTTTGATTCTCACCTTTGATCACTGTCGGGTTACTGGCTAGGCAAGTAATAGTAAAAAAATAGTTATCTAACTAGGCAAGTTAAGCAAGCATTAAACTTTGCTTAAGTGCACCTATGCAATGTAACACCACACAGTGCAGGGAAAGCTTCTCAGGTTTTGAACTGAAGTTATTAACAGTTTAATGCCTCTATCTAATCAAATAAGGTCCAAAAAGGAAAGAAAAAAAGAGAGTAATTGAACAGATTCCCAATGGGGCAGAAGCCAAGATTGACCCAGGAAGGAAAGGGAAGCTGAAATACTTACACTGGTCCACCCCTCACCACCACCAGGATGAGAAGAAGACCATGCAGTTATAAGCAAAACCGAAAAGTAATCCAGGCCAGGAGGTACTAGGAAGTTCTGGAATATTTTCATGAAAGATAGGTATCCATTTTTACCTTTGACATAAAGCAAGACATTGCCACCTGTTTGTCAATTTCCTCCATCTCTGTCACATCACAGTCAGTCTCTGCCATATATATCAGGTTCATTTAAATCAGCCACAAGTATCCTGTTCCATTATTGCTCTGATTCCCCTAGAAGAACAAAAAAAACTTATATATATATATATATATATATATATATATATATATATATATATGTATATATCTCGAGCGTTCACATGAGCGAATATGCAGATATTCGATATTCATTTTTTTGGATCGCAATACAGTGGAGCTCGGGATATTTGCCCTTTCCTCACTGTAGTGCGATCTCGGAGTTGGAATATATATTTAGCAGTGGGTGTGGGGGGGCTGCAGTTTTGTGTATGTGCATATTCGCTCATGTGAGCACTCGAGATTTTAAGATTTCGGCTATATATATAATATTTTTTTTTTTTTTTAATTTTTGCTTTTCATTCAGCTATGTATTAGTTTACAGCTCCTTTTAGCAAAATTGTTGTAGAGGGTGTTTACAATTTATTGCAGTATGCTTAGCACAGTGTAACTGCAGTGGTGGTGCTGCGGTAGCCCTGTCGCCTGACAGTAAGACGTTGTCCTGTTCGATTCTCAGCTAGAGCATCTTTTGTCTGGAGACATGCGTGAATGGGCGTACCTTCATTGAAGGTTGTGTGTCAGGGCTGGCAACTCGGCACATAAAAATCTACTGCCAATCATTAGCGGATCGGAGTTCCGCTGTGACGACCCCTAACCGGGAAAAGCCAAAAGACACAACAACAACTAAAAATGTTTAGCACAGTGCATTGTATTTTAAAATAATCTCACTTAAATTGAAAACTTAGCTAGATTAGCTCATACCCTGTGCAAAGTTATGTCTTCAATTCAAATTTAAGGAGTAAATGCAAATAAATAAATAAAGATAAATGAGCTCTTCTGAAATGCACAAAACTACTTGCTACAAATGTAACTGATGCAGTTAAACTACTACACACTAAGCAGTTTGGCAGTTTAAAACTTTAGCCGTTACAGCAAATTCTGTTGCGTTGCACGGCTGATATTTGCCAATCCTATTTTCTAACAGCCAATACCATATTATAATGTCCTCAGTAGGAATATGTTTTGTGCCATTCTGTTGTACAGTTATGCATGGGTATTGCTGTGCTCCTACAAATTCAGGCTACTTGAATATTTGTGAAGCAGCAGTTGTTTGGATATAGCGATACTGTTGTCTCAAGCTTTTGCCTCACAGTGATAGTTGCAAGTCTGGTTAAGCAACACCTGCCTGCCTGTTGAACTTTCACCATACATCTCAACTTCTCAGAGCAAGAAGTCTGGACATAGCCAAAAATAATGGGGAGACAAAGGCCCAAAAATAAGGACAGATTTTAAATATCGCAATAGTAGGAAGAAGTAGTGCCAGGATTTTATGCTCCTCAGAAATGTTGTATATGTTCCGGCAGTTATTAATTTCCTCTTAAAAATGCACAGCAACAGTCTCTATTTTGTTATTGAATCCTGCACAGGACTTTGATTTCTGTAATTACTTATATAAGTTATCATTTGCATGTAATGCTGGATGTTATTCGTTTGTAATTTCCAGAATATGCAGATGTTTATTATAACTTTAGCAAAATGACTTACTCCTGGATGTAAACTATTTTGGAATATATCACTTCCAACCAGGCTCATGAGGAATGTCAGTGTTTTGTTTTCTAGTAGATAATAGTTAGCAGCGGACTCCAGTATTCTTCCAGTTCATATCCCATTTTTACTTTGATTTTTGTTATAAAATCAGCCATGATATTTTACTCTTAAGGTGTTTTTTTCCCAAATGCTTTACTTTTTAAGTCGTCACTGTCAATAAATATGTTTCCAGTTCTTTTCACAACAGCCCCCCCACACATAAAAACACACACACACACACACACACACACACACACACACACACACACACACACACACACACTCACACCATGTAACATCTCTGTCTTTCATATGCTTGTGTCATCTGTAGAAAAACAAGTCTTCCTTTTGAGTATTCTCAACATTATTTGCAAAAATGTTTATAGCATGTGGACCCTGAAGAAGACTTTGAAAAGTTGCCAGTAACCTTTGCTTCAGAATAAACTGCAACCACTTCTGTTGTATCAGTTCTTTTTCCAGGAAACCCACACTGGACTCCCTCCAAGGTTTTCTAATCTTTTTACAAACTTTTTTCTTTGTTATGCTGTATTTTATACTTTTAATGTTATAGGACTGAGTTCAGTTACAAACACTAAACAAATCATACATTACACTTCGATAATCTATATATATATATATATATATATATATATATATATATATATATATATATATATATATATCATTTTGCAAGAGTCTACACTGCTTAACAACAGAATATTAAAACATCTTATCTTAATAGAAGTACACATCTTAATAGAAGTAATACCTTCCTGAAGTTTTCTGGTAAGCATTCAGTGAAGGAAATAGATTTCCTTGACATTAAGATTACTGTGGACAATGATTGTTTTGTGCACACTAATCAATATCATAAGAGTTGCCAGAGGACAATTTATGTCCATAGAACGAGTATGCACCCCCAGCACATTTTTCGTAATGTATTGAGAGGGCAAGCTATGAGGTGCTCGAAGTTAGCAGATAGAGATGGGGATTTTGAACAAGAACTTAAGCAATTGGAACGTGACTTCTAGGGTAGAAGTTGCAATGGAAATGACATCATGGAGTCATGTAATTATGCTAGAGATACTAAGGTAAATAGAGCAAGGCCTTATTATTCAGCAGATAGTTATAATAGTACTAAACGGAATAAGAGTCTTGACAGTGTAGCATTTATGTTCACATATATTAGCAATAATAGGGTGTTGAAAGGGATATTGGGAAGAAATTGGCATGTCCTGCAAGTTGATAGCGAAATAGCACATTTAGTAGGTGAGAAATCCCACATGGTATATAGGAATAGTAAATCATTTAAACAGAGATTATGTTATCCATGAAGTAATAGTGGCGTAGTAGTTTATACGCATGGCAGGGGAACAAGGAGGTGTAATAATTGTAATTTTTGTGCATACATTTCTGAGGATTTGGTATTTGAACATCCTGATACAGCAAGAAAGTATACTATTACAGTTGATGCAGACTGTAACAGTAAAAACCTAGTATACCTTGCCCGTTGTGTATGTTGCAAAGCATTTTACGTAGGTAAAACGAACAGACGTCTGAGGAAATGTATTAGAGATCATATGTATTGCCTGAAGAGAAGACAGAATTATAGTGCTATTGCTAAACATGTGCTAACATATGGGGCTGACCACAATTTAGATTTAATGTATTGGAACTGGTTAAGGAGGATGCTAGGATGGGCAATGTTAGTGGCAGAACAGAAGAGAAGGAACTTAAATGGACTATGAACTTGGGGGCACATCTGGGAAAAGGTTTGAACAAACATATACTGATTACTCCTAAACTGAAGAACAGGAGGTTGATGAAATAATCTTTTGTTCTGTATTAAATATTATGTTTTTATATGTTTGTACATTTATATACATATATATATATATATATTTTTTTTTTTTTTTAATGTACTATATGTATGTATGTTAGGATTTTTAGAGTCTATTATATGCATTATTAGATGGTTGGTGCTTTAAATAGTAGGGAATTGTGATGGCATTTGTCTGTGATGTGTGATTGGTTAGTTTGAACATGATTTTGTGATGTTTAAGTATTTAATCGGATGATGGGAGAGTTAATGTGATGGTCTGATGAAGCAAACAGTTGGTTTGTGAAAGCGCTCACCTGTTTTACCAGTTTTATCTGGTTGTGAATAAACTACGCTCTTGGTTGAAGAAACTGTGTTGGAGTATGTCTTGAAAATATCCAAGTCTGGATTTCTGCTGTTTGCTGCCTTGATATTTTGGACCTATATTTTGTACATATTAACCCCAGAAAATGGTTGTACTGCAGTGTTGCCCTTCTAGGTCAATGCTGCTTGGAAAAATCAGTACCTTATTCGGTTTGTCAAATAACTATAAATATATTTCAAAATATGGCAAAACTGCTTGATTTTGTTTGCATATATTGGCCTACAGTCAGTTTCTTGAGAATCTTGGTAAAAACATTGGAATATGTCTGTAGCTGACAGTAGCAGAATCACCATTGTTTTCAGAATACATACTGTGATGCCCTCTTTCTACAGACAAAGAAAAACATCCAGCAAGTAAGACAGGACAAATGTCATCAAATGAAAAGTTAATGATAAAGCATATTATAAATTAAATACATAAAATGTATGCCCTCTATGAGAATATGAATTAGCAATTACAATATCACTAACTTCCTGCATTTCTGGTAGTAAAAATATAAATGAATATATAGTAAACTATTTCAAATTCAAATAACAAGAAATATTAAACAAAAAGTATTATTAAAATAAAAATTACAAGAAATATTAATAAACATTGGTTTAATTTTAAAGAAAAAAAAAGTATGTACCAACATTTATAGGAAACAGGCCACATTAGTGAATAAGTATGCAGGAGGCTGTTGTCACTTCATTGCCCTCAGCAGTGTGAAATCATTCAGCCACACCTAACAAACCATGCCCTCCATAACAATGACATTGTGGAGACCTACAATGCAGAAAAAGGCATTATGCAGGAATTAGTCAAGATGTGTCATTTGCAGGTCCATGGAATGCATGGACTAGTAAACACCAACATATCTGTGCCTTTAAGAATGCCTTGCTACGGAGACCTTTCAGCGACCAACAGGATACATAGTGGGTGTATCCCAGGCATTGTCCTCAAGAACACTTCTCTATTTTCTTGATGCAATGCTACAGTATGTGGGAAGCATATGCGGACAGAAGCAACTCCATGTAGCTATTTTATGACATACCCAATTTTCCTGAGATACTGGGGGCAATACATTGCCATCACATTGCAATAATTGCCACATATTGGGAGCAGGGGCAATGGTGTATCACCTGTAAGGGTTCTACTCCAACTGACATACCTCTCAACCTCTCAGAGGAAGAAATCTAGACAAAGCCAGAAATAATGGGGGGAGAAAGGCCCAACAATAGGGACAGATTCTAAATATTGCTCCTATATTGCGGGAACTGAAAGTTCAACTGCTGAATCCTACACTAAGGCACTGTATGAGCACATCCACTCATGCATGAATGATCGTGCCATCCCAAATAGAACCAAGATGCTCTCATCCAAAAAACGGAAGCCAATCTGGTGGTCCCCTGCCATAAACAAACTTTACAACAAAAGGAAGAAACTGTTGCAGAAAAGAGGAAAATCCCAGGATGCCCTTACCAGCCTCAGTAAGAAACTGAGATCCCTCATAAAATCCTCCAAAGCTAGTTACCAAAATAAAATTGCCAGAGATTCCAAAGAAACTGTTGCAGAAAAGAGGAAAATCCCAGGATGCCCTTACCAGCCTCAGTAAGAAACTGAGATCCCTCATAAAATCCTCCAAAGCTAGTTACCAAAATAAAATTGCCAGAGATTCCAAAGACAACCACAAGGCATTCTATAACTATGTCAAGAATCTAAATGGCAATGCTCAGATCTGCTCTGAACTAAAACAGAATGGGATTAAATATACTAATCCCAAGGATATTGCCAATATCCTGGCAGATCGATTCAGTGCCAACTTCACCCCCCTCTCACCCCCTAAATGGCCCATCTCAATACCGGAAGATTGCCAAATTCCAGTAATAACGGCCACACAGGTAAAAAACGTACTCTCCAAAGCTAAGAATACAGCATCCATGGGACCAGATGACATCCCGGGCTGTGTACTACATGAACTGCAATATGAGCTGGCACCTCACCTAAGTGTCATGTTTAATCATAGCCTCACCTCAGGTTTCGTGCCCACTGAGTGGCGCAGAGCTACAGTTATCCCACTCCACAAAGGGGGATCCACCTTGGATCCCAGAAACTACTGTCCCATCAGTCTGATGAGCGTTATCTGCAAGGCCATGGAGCGTATTATCATGGAACTTATAAACAAAGGCATTGGCAACCTTCAAACACTGGACCCAACCCAGTTTGGGTTCGGGAAAGGTCGATCTTGTCTCCTGGACCTGATTGACTTCTTCGAATCAGTCTCCAGAGCCATGGACAAGGGTAAGGTGGTCCACACAGCCTATCTAGACCTTGCCAAGGCCTTTCACACCATCCCCCACTCTGGAATCATAGATAAACTTACTAAGCTGGGCATTAATCCCTACGTCACCCAATGGGTTGCTAACTGGCTTACTGATAGAAGCCACACTGTAAAAGTAGCCGACTCCAAATCTAGCTCCAGACAAGTGACAAGTGGAGTACCTCAGGCTTCAGTCCTGGGACCGCTCTTGTTTGGCATCTACTTCTCTGAAGTGCAGGCCAACACTAAGGGACTCTGGCTAACAAAGTTCACAGATGACTGCAAACTGGGAGCCATTATTGAATCCCCAAATGATGTGGATACTCTGCAAAAGGGCCTTACAGAAACAGATGCTTGGTGCCAGAGCCATGGGCTCAATGCCAAGAAATGTATAGTTATCCCCTTTGGGAAAAAACATGTACCCATGAATTACCATATAGGTGGCAGTACACTAAACACCGAAAGTGTGATAAGAGACTTAGGGGCACAGGTGGACAGTGGTCTCACCTTTGATAACCACATCGCCACAACAGTCAGGAAAACCTTCTATGTGGCACACCTCATCACTAAGGGCTTTTCATCCAGAAAAAAGGAGGTCATTGCCCCACTGTACTCATCCCTCATTAGACCCATTATAGAATACAATGCCCCGTTTGGTATGTACCTCTCAAGACATCTGCAACAACTGGAAAGGCCGCAGAAATACCTCACTAAAAGAATCACAGACCTAAAGCAGATGCCCTAAGCTGACCGCCGTAAAAAACTCCAGCTATACTCTGTGGCATATCGTCTACTCAGAGGCGAGCTCTGCTTAACATACAAGGCCATGTCAAACCCAGAGCTTGGACATGCTACACTTAAAGAAATCCCAATCCCTCAGAGCCACATGCTCCAGGGATCTAAACCTTGTCATCACAATAAACAAAACATGCTGGAGGGATAGGTTCCTGACCCAGAGACTCCCCAGACTCTGGATATAGATTGCCCATACATGTCAAGCAGAGTGCCTCTTTGACCCTCTTCAAAAGGAACCTTGACGATTGGATGGGAGAAAGGAAATTCACCCCGGGGATCACGTCAGTTTCCTTGCTAGACAGGGGTCCAGGGAAGTAAATAGTGTGGGAATAAATAGCCAGGGAATTGTTATGGCTAGGCTTGTATAGGCCCTAGGGCTGATAGCCTAGTACCAACCTATGAACCTATAAACGTAGAAAGTTGTTAGAATAACAAATGTTGCACTATTATGTATTTTCTGAAGAATATGAAGTCTGAAACTCAAATGTCTGTCATTATTTAGTATTATTTAGTGACTTAATCCTCAAAGATTTGCCAGAAATCCACAAATTTTATGAGGAACAGACCAAAAAATATGATGCAAAAATCTGGATGTTCTGCTAAATTCTGGACAGTTGAGTTAAATACACAGGGGTGTAATATACAATGCATCTGTAAGCCACCCAGGCAGTGCTCATGAATCCCAAAACTGGTACATGCACAACTTATACCAGCATTTTGTATGGTCCATATGTGTATACTAAGTTAATGACTAGAGGGGACTTTTTTAAGCCTAGGCAGCAGAGAATCAAATTCTGCACCTTTTGCCTCTGAGGTAAACACCCTAACCATCATTCCAACTCCCACCCTCGGATGATTTTCCAGAAGGACATCATACTGGCAATGATGGTTATGCCCCTGGCTAATGACACCGATTAGAAACCTCAGACCATGGCAGGGTATGCCAGCAGTAATGCCCTGTCACAGACCCAGGTCATTGTCAAACATGTGTTAGGCCTGTTAAATGACCACTATCTGGATGTATCTAGCAGTGCTCTGCAGTATGACACTGTGATATGTAGTAAAATCTTTGCAGTTTGTGCAATGTTATACAGCACCCTGATATGCAAGCAATTACAACAGGAGAGTTATATGCAGAAGGAGGAAGTACTAGATTCTGCAGCAGAAGAGGTGCCTGATGTGGAGTCGGTGGAGAAGACAGCTGCAGAAGATAATGATGCCAGGTTGAGATGGGAACAATTTGCCATGGCACTGGCTAAGATGCAGTGTTTGGTTCATAACTATGAGCCAGTTTAAAGCTGTATATATAAATAAAAGAGCTGAATGCAAAACTACACCCAGGTTGTGTTATACCATGCAGAGACTGACCAAACTATGCATCAGACATGGGCTTCTGAGGTAACACAGAACTGAGGGCAGAGCACAACTATCATCACATGCAATAAAGTTAGGGGCAATGGTGTATCAACTGTAAGGGTTCTACTCCAACTGAAATACCTCTCAACCTCTCAGAGGAAGAAATCTAGACAAAGCCAGAAATAATGGGGGGAGAAAGGCCCAAAAATAGGGACAGATTTGAAATATTGCTCCTATATTGCAGGAACTGAAAGTTCAACTGCTGAATCCTACACTAAGGCACTGTAAGAGCACATCCACTCATGCATGAATCCATGGCCGGCCTTAGGCATAGGCGAACTAGGCAACCGCCTAGGGCACCGTAAAGGCCGGCCTCATAAGGGGCGCAAAATCGCAAAACAAACCAAAGTTAAAAAGTGAAAGTTTCTTCACTTTTTAACATTGCGCCCGATGCCCGCTTGTACACAGTAGCAATGTGCCCTCCCCCCACGAGTGACAACATGAACACACATCAATAGAACGCCCCCCTCCCTACGTTGTTCTCCCCCCCCCCGCGTGATGTATGCCACTTAAGGTGGTATGATTATGGCACACGTTCTGCTAAAACATTTTGCTAAAATTATTATTAGCATAACATACATTTTTCACACTTTACTAGCCTTCTTCAACCTACTCTTCAGTGGCTTATAAGACTGGATATTTAAATCCAATGTTATTCTACAAGATACTTCTACTGTCATTGGTGAAATGACCAAAATTATAGATTAATTAATTGATCGGTAACCATAAGGTATCTCAGGTTTTTTCTTCTTTCGGTTAGTGTGGTCATCTGTCTAGCAGTCGCATATAACATTTAATTGAGGTGGATCCATAAAACCAAACAGATGCATCAAACTAGCAGTGTTGTCTAATTCCATCAGTGGTAAATACCAGGTGGTCTCCTAAAAAAATCAGACCAAAGCCCACAAACATTGCAAACTGTCCCTCCACCCCACTCTTAAGTAAATCAGCTTCTTGTGAATGTTCAAACTCTTGAGCATCCTCTATCTACTTTACCACTCAAGGACCAAACTGTATTTTGAAATGGCTTATGTACAGTCTCCTTCTGGTTCAAGATAAACTATTCCATTTTACCATTAGAGAGGTCACCAGAGATAGGTCACTGTAATTAGCTAAAGAAATAAAATATATTTTATAGCCATACACATTCAGAATCAGACACAACAGGCATGGTGTTTGAAAACAGCTCTGATAGTCATAGCAGGGTAAGTTAAAGCCTACTAGAAAACACTGGAAGGAGATAGAAACAAGAAGATTGCAATTAAAGAAAATAATATGGAGATCACATGATAGAAAAAAGTCTGGAATGTAGTCTGCAGTAGCGTTGTCACCTCACAGTTACACGCTGTCCGGTTCGATTCTCAGCTAGAGCGTCTTCTGCGTAGAGACATGCGTGAATGGGCGTACCTTCGTTGAAGGTTGTGCATCAGGGCTGGTAACTTGCCATGTAAAAATCAACTACCAATCATTAGCGGGAAAAGCCGAAAGACACAACAACAGACTGCAAGGATGTAGGGCATTGTGGATCGAAAAGGCATATTTATTACTCTTATTGTTGACAGAGAGGACATTTGCTAAACCAAAGATAATTTGATATAGTTTGTTTATTGGTACAAGAAGAAACATGCTTTTGTGGCTCTTGTGGCAAACAGGAAAACACCTTATGGTAGAGAGTCGCCATGATTTATTTACTGGTGAGCTCTTTGCGCCAGACTGCAATTCGCTGATGCCGTAAAGTGGTTCAAATGGCAAAAACTAAGGTACAAGGTGACTTTTCCAGACAAGTTAAAAGTATTTTTTATCTGGCATGCAACTATTCACAAATGCAAAATTGGCAGTGTCTCATATGCTGAAAACATTTCAGCTGCAGGAAATGAAGGCTGAAAAAACAGAGTAGACAAGTTCTAAACTAATGACTAATAAGTAGAACTCTGTGAGAGTTGAGGGTGAGTGTGAAGAGCATGGAGACCAAGACAAGAAGGTACAACTAATTATGTGTCCTGCAAATGAGTATTATTGAATAGAAAAAGTTTATTTACCTCCATGAGAAAGATATATATATATATATATATATATATATATATATATATATATATATATATATATATATATATATATATATATATACTGGGAGGATTTCATATGGATGTGGGGAATTCAAACATTAATATTGAAGCTTTTGGTTGAAAGTCATTTATTAATATTTTAAAGTACACTGTTATCTGGTATTTCATTGTATCATATTAATACTAAACATGTACATGGAAGACTGATCATTGTAATGATCTTGTCTTCAACACAGCAACATATGTACAAAGGGTATAATGACCATGCTGCAAAGACACTGACTTGAATGTAACTATAAAGTATTTTTTTTAATAACAGAATTTCCTTCTTCTTGTTCCTCAAGTCCAAAGAGAAGACCTTTTGGGGACACCAGATTGGGGCACAAAAATAGGCTAGCTACATGTCTAGCTATATGCACAGACATAATCGCTAATACACTCGCATTCAACTCACTAGTAGATATATAGATATATACTGAGATGATACTAATTTGGATATAATAGCAAATGAATAAAAAGTCAAGCGTATGTTAAATTTAATAATGAATTCAATAAGGAAAGCACATTTGTAAAAATGACAACTACAATGATTTAGTTTGTTTTTCAAAATAAATGCATAAACAGTATGGGAATTATAAAGTTAAATGCGATAAAATGTGTGGAAATTGCAAATTTGGGTGCTGATATTTTTTTGAAGAGCATGGTTAAAAGAAAGTTTATTATACATATTAACAAAATGAAAGTGAATTTCCAAACAGCACTATGCTATGAACATTGACTTCAATGTATTATTAGTCTCATTGAAAATTAATGCAGAATATAGAAATTTCAAAGATGACTGCTGTTTGTAACAACTAGAAAGAGAAATAAAATCCAGATATCTAATTATGCTAAGTTCAATGCCCACATTTTATAGACAGTTTTTTTAAATACATTAATCTCTTTTTCTGTGTTAATAACAGAGCAATGGCAGTAACACCGTTTCCTGAGTAACACATAAATTATCTATTAACATTATAAGTTGCTTAATAGTACTATACTCCCCTTCCCCTAAACTTTGTCCCATTGTTGCCATTTTATTTTGGCTTTGGCTTGGTTGACCTCTCAGACTCATGCAACCCCATTACCTTTAACACCTGTATTATTGCAGCCACTTGGTTAATATTCAAAGAAGTTTTTAATTTCTATTGTCTTATTATATTCTTTTTTTTGCTGCTGATGTTGCCAAATGCATGAATTTTTTGGTGCTTGTGCATGTGTGTGTGTGTGTGTGTGTGTGTGTGTGTGTGTGTGTGTGTGTGTGTGTGTGTGTGTGTGTGTGTGTGTGTGTGTGTGTGTGTGTGTGTAACTACCTTCAACCCTATGTGATAATTCAAGAGCAATGCCTCTCTGGTTAGCTAATATTCCATCTTACTGATCCAAACCAGGAAAGAATACATCTGCCTTGTAAAGTTCTGCAATTCTGGGGAATCTCAGAAAATATGCTCACAGTTTATTCTTTTGGATGGAAACATTCCCAGCAACTGAGGGAGATGGCTTAGAAAATTTTAGTCTAATTGGGAATATAAAAATATCTATGCAGTGATTTCCACACAAAAACTATAATCTGGATTTAGTTGCATAACCGGGGTGGGGGCAAGGCAATTTCCTTCCACTGGGAGACTGTTATCATTATTTCTAGGCTGGTCTCCCACTCCAAAACCAATCCCTGAGATCTCTACATCACGGCTTAATATCCTCAACTTACTGCTGCTTTCAAATTTACCTGTTGTATTCTATGCTTTGTTAGAAACTACACCAGTTTTGGGATCCACTTTCATATTCAGGGACTTTTTTCTGTATCTATACTCAGCCAAGAGCCCCTGGAGTTGAAGACAATACTTTTCTAGTAAATTAAAAATAACCCTGGCTTCCAGAAGCTTCCTTTCTATACTTACCTACTCCCACAATATTGGCTGGGCCTGTCCTCTGGCGCATATATGACAAGCTTCAGAGGTCTCCTTTCCTTGTTTCCTCTATCTTTGTAGTTACAGAGAGTATTTCCACCTTCCAAGCTTGATAACACTGTGGGTTAAACAGTTTCTGAATCACCGAGGAGGCATAACAGCCCAAATAAGTACCATGTTTTTCTGACCAATCTCAGCCACACACGTGCCCATTTTTTTCTGTTTAAATGTGTGTTGCAGGCCAGTGAATTCAATCTCTTTTCTGAGAGGGCAGTACACATCAGCTTGTAGCAGATAAATTAAATGTGTCTGTGCGGTTTCATAGTATCCTTTTAGATTTGACATCCTAAGCCTTCCCTGCTCTAATGGTGGTGTAAGTTTGTCCTATGTAAGCCCTGACTTCTCACTGCCCCATATCAGTGTTCTGAGATCACTATCTTTTATGATCCACCAGTCCTCATCTGTCGAGTTAAGATAAGACTATCCAACATACAACAGAAATGGGACCATAAACATTTTGACCAGCTGTATATTACTATCCAGATTCAGATGCATGACCTTACATTATTTATTATTTTATGTATTATCATTTTATTTCTTCCCACATTTCTTTTACCATCTGATTTGTGTCCCTTTTTATCCATATGCCTATGTATTTAAGCTTATCATAATCCCAGAGAAAAGGGAAGTTCTGCACTCAGTCAAACATCGGTTGGTAATTAACGGCTACTCTTTAGGTCGTAGTGTCATTTATTTTATATCAGGAAAAACTCTGAAAGTCCTTATACATTTTAAGCAAAAGTTGGGCATCAGCTTCTTTCTTTGTTACATACACTATAACATCATCTTCAAAAAGCACTATTTTATGTGTGGAGCCAATCTCCATATATCCCTGTAGGGTTGATTGTCTGGTCCTGACTGAAAATGGCTCAATATACAGAGCAAGTAGGAAGGGGGACGGACCTGGGGAGATAGAAGAGACTGGCAACAGGATCGTGAACATCACCATTTATTGTTTAGCGATGTCTAGAAAAAAATCGGGAGATATTTTAAAATCTCTCTCAAGCTTTTCCGGTCTTTGCGTGTGATACAAAGATGAAGGTAATCCTCAGGTTAACATGGTAATGTCAGAGTCTCATCTGATGGGCATGCCATGTGGCTGTTAGAAGCTTTGCTTGGCTAAGAGACAGGGCAGATATTTAGGCATGAGTTCAAAAGGAATTGCTCTGGAGGTGATGATGAGGGTAATCTCTTTCTACTCTTCAGGTAAAAGTTGTCTAGGTGAGTTTTGTGTGCTGATTTAATGAGAGTTGTTTTCCTAGCCATCTATATTGTTTCCTATTGTTTGTTTTCCTAATGCCTGGCCCTGGATTTGAGAGTCCCTCGATGACTTCCAGATGAAGCCATCCAAACATACAGCATGTAGAACAGCTGCCAGTTTATGGTTGCGGATATAAATGAACTCAAGGCATGTTTCTGAATGGATGTAATGGGGTAGCGGTTATGTCATTCCTCTTTCTTCTTCTTTCTTTTCTGTGGGCAGCTTTGGCAGCCTGCTACTTTAAGGTCAGAATACTTGGCTATTACTTTTGCCGTGATATAGTTAAATAAAGGAGGCTTTCTTGAGCTATTTGAATTGGATGGATATGGTGTGAATATTAAAGCTCCTTTATAGCTGTAGCACCTAATTTATGGTTCCATATTTTAGAAGTGAAAGAATCTGCTTTCTTTTTGCTTACTTTTGTTGACAACTCAGATCAAAATCTGTAACTGCAAGTTTTTAGAGTTGTTTAACTATTGTATTAGTTTATGCACTGCACAATTGCATATTTACCTCTTTTTTATTTTTAGAAAACAGTAGTGCCTTCTAGTCAGACAAATCTTGTGAGACATTTTATGTTTGTCATACAGAACTCACTATAGCAGTGTGCCTGCTCCATAGCTTAATGTAGTAGACCACATTTATGTGCTTCATGCATGTCTTTTGGTACAACTATAGCAAGGATGGCGTGAGTGGCATCCTATTTTGGTTTTACCATCCCAGACTGACTAAAAAGCATCCCCATAACTCAGCTGAGGGGTAAAAGGTCTTCAGGTTAAGCACAGAACTATTAAATATATACGTTACATATGTAAAAACGTATTGTTAAGCTAGTGCTCCAAGCCACTTAAATGATAATCAGAAATACTTTTGAGTTTCAAGGAGTGATTGTTCTGCCCAGTGCCTAGTATCTTGCACTTGAAAAATCCACACCTTTACCCCACCCTTCAGAATTCTTTGTTGATGTGTACAACTCAGGATATAATTTAAAACTGCATATTGTCAGTACAGTTCAGATTAAGGATCACATTATTTATTTTGTCCTTATACAGACTACATTATTGTATGTGCACTTTACACTTTCTTTTTATGTCACTGAGGCACTTATTTCTATTTAGATCTGGGCTATGAAAACAATGAATTTCACTCTAGCAAGAAGGATTACATGAAATGTATTTTATGACCAGAATTCAGAAAAAAATGATAGCACATCTGCTTAACAAAAAATAATATGTTTAAAACTGAAGAGAGTGGCCCACAAGTGATTAAGTCTGTAATAGTAGACAAGTCAGTGGTAGAGCTACATAAGTAAGCAATTCACTTGTACAGGTAGTATGAATACTGTCAAGACTTGGGTAGTACAGGTCACATGACTTAGGCTCATTAGTGTACATATAGCACATTCACAATGATGCAGTTCCATACATACATTGTCAGGCCATGTCAGACACAGCTGAGACCTCAAACAACATCGAAACAGCAAACTCTGTGCTATGTTTGTATTACAAATGGGAAGGAATTGGGTGAATAGGACTGAAGAAAGTGGGAAAGAGTACGCAGAGGAACATACAGAAGGACAATGAGAAGGAAAGAGTGATATGCAGTAGGGGAGGAGATGTATTATCTTGTGGGACAGATGCCCTTTTATAAGAAAAATAGAGAGGGTAAGTAGCATAAGGGTGGTGTGGGTAAGAAAAAGGATATAGTGATGGCAGCAACAGCAGACAAACTGATGCAAAAGGGCAGCAGGCACTGAATTTATAGATAAAACATTAAAATTTAAAGTTGTTTGTCAGTAGCAACCTCTTCATTAGGTACAGATTTCATTATTCAGATGGTTTTACTTCTGCAGAGATTGTATCGAGTGATATTGGTGGATTATAATTACAGAGGTTTTGAGTGGCCTTTTATGGTTGAAATTTTCTGAAATGGGTAGTTAATTGGTTCATACATTTTGTTTCATTGCTTATTAAAAGAATGTTTAAAACTACAAATGTAAAACCCATTCTAACAAGTGGTGCTGTATTATACAAGGAATATAATTTAATACAGTCAGGAAGATGAATCAAAAAACAAATACGTGTATGCGTGGCCCTAAAAAATGTGTGCAAGTAGTCTGTTATGAAAACAGCCCAAAGGTAAACAATCCTCCACTAGCCAGATGCATTTTCTATGAATCTGGGTTTTCATGCTATTTTAATGAATGTGAGTTTTGCCGTTTCAATGAGTATGGGTTTCAAGGGCAGAGAAGTTTACAGTTCATGCTAAATCTGTATTCATTGCAAGACTGTAGTATTTGTTTAGCAAATGGCTATCTGTGTTTGTGTTATTTTATTTCAATATCTGTAAACATTGTGGAAGTAAATAAGAAAACAGTATGCACACTGAGAGATTTGAACAATGTGTATGATAACTGGTGAGAAATAGCCAAGTAATGGAACACTGGAATGGCTGGGGAGGGGGCTGCTGTTGGAGGGTGGGGGTTGCTGCAAGAGGGATTGCTCGGGGGTGGCAATCTATTACCCTGCTAGGGCCCTATTTGACTATGATCCAGTTCTGGTATTTAAAGTAGGAAATAAGTACACAAAGGTAGTTGCAGTTTAACTACATTACAAGGTATATTTTTCTTCTTATGCATTTAAATGATTTAAGGAAATTACTGGAGTGGCTTTCTTGGGGAGTGATTTACCTGTGGGTGTGGCTCAAATAGGGTTGTTTTGTGAGTATGTTGTGGGTAGGGAGTAAGGGGGCGCCGAAGCACTACTTTGCCTAGGGTGCCATTTCAGCTAAGGCCGGCCCTGCATGAATCGTGCCATCCCAAATAGAACCAAGATGCTCTCATCCAAAAAACGGAAGCCGATCTGGTGGTCCCCTGCCATAAACAAACTTTACAACAAAAGGAAGAAACTGTTGCAGAAAAGAGGAAAATCCCAGGATGCCCTTACCAGCCTCAGTAAGAAACTGAGATCCCGCATAAAATCCTCCAAAGCTAGTTACGAAAATAAAATTGCCAAAGATTCCAAAGACAACCACAAGGCATTCTATAACTATGTCAAGAATCTCAATGGCAATGCTCAGATCTGCTCTGAGATAAAACAGAATGGGATTAAATATACTGATCCCAAGGATATTGCCAATATCCTGGCAGATCGATTCAGTGCCAACTTCACCCTCCTCTCACCCCCTAAATGGCCCATCTCAATACCGGAAGATTGCCAAATTCCAGTAATAATGGCCACACAGGTAAAAAACATACTCTCCAAAGCTAAGAATACAGCATCCATGGGACCAGATGACATCCCAGGCTGTGTACTACATGAACTACAATATGAGCTGGCACCTCACCTAAGTGTCATGTTTAATCATAGCCTCACCTCAGGTTTCGTGCCCACTGAGTGGCGCAGAGCTACAGTTATCCCACTCCACAAGGGGGGGATCCACCTTGGATCCCGGAAACTACCGTCCCATCAGTCTGACGAGCCTTATCTGCAAGGCAAGGGAGCGTATTATCATGGAACTTATAAACAAAGACATTGGCAACCTTCAAACACTGGACCCCACCCAGTTTGGGTTCGTGAAGGGCCGATCTTGTCTCCTAAACCTGATTGACTTCTTTGAATCAGTCTCCAGAGCCATGGACAAGGGTAAGGTGGTCCACACAGCCTATCTAGACCTTGCCAAGGCCTTTGACACCATCCCCCACTCTGGAATCATAGATAAACTTACTAAGCTGGGCATTAATCCCTACGTCACCCAATGGGTTGCTAACTGGCTTACTGATAGAAGCCACACTGTAAAAGTAGCTGACTCCAAATCCAGCTCCAGACAAGTGACAAGTGGAGTACCTCAGGGTTCAGTCCTGGGACCGCTCTTGTTTGGCATCTACTTCTCTGAAGTGCAGGCCAACACTAAGGGACTCTGGCTAACAAAGTTCACAGATGACTGCAAACTGGGAGCCATTATTGAATCCCCAAATGATGTGGATACTCTACAAAAGGGCCTTACAGAAACATATGCTTGGTGCCAGAGCCATGTGCTCAAGCTCAATGCCAAGAAATGTATAGTTATCCCCTTTGGGAAAAAACATGTACCCATGAATTACCATATAGGTGGCAGTACACTAAACACCAAAAGTATGATAAGAGACTTAGGGACACAGGTGGACAGTGGTCTCACCTTCAATAACCACATCGCCACAACATTCAGGAAATCCTTCTATGTGGCACACCTCATCACTAAGGGCTTTTCATCCAGAAAAAAGGAGGTCATTGTCCCACTGTACTCATCCCTCATTAGACCCATTATAGAATACAATGTCCCATTTGGTATGTACCTCTCAAGACATCTGCAACAACTGGAAAGGCCGCAGAAATACCTCACTAAAAGAATCACAGACCTAAAGCAGATGCCCTAAGCTGACTGCCTTAAAAAACTCCAGCTATACTCTGTGGCATATCGTCTACTCAGAGGCGATCTCTGCTTAACATACAAGGCCATGTCAAACCCAGAGCTTGGACATGCTACACTTAAAGAAATCCCAATCCCTCAGAGCCACATGCTCCAGGGATCTAAACCTTGTCATCACAATAAACAAAACATGCTGGAGTGATAGGTTCCTGACCCAGAGACTCCCCAGACTCTGGAATAGATTGTCCATACATGTCAAGCAGAGTGCCTCTTTGGCCCTCTTCAAAAGGAACCTTGATGATTGGATGGGAGAAAGGAAATTCACCCCGGGGATCACGTCAGTTTCCCTGCTAGACAGGGGTCCAGGGAAGTAAATAGTGTGGGAATAAATAGCCAGGGAATTGTTATGGCTAGGCTTGTATAGGCCCTAGGGCTGATAGCCTAGTACCAACCTATGAACCTATAAACGTAGAAAGTTGTTAGAATAACAAATGTTGCACTATTATGTATTTTCTGAAGAATATGAAGTCTGAAACTCAAATGTCTGTCATTATTTAGTGACTTAATCCTCAAAGATTTGCCAGAAATCCACAAATTTTATGAGGAACAGACCAAAAAATATGATGCAAAAATCTGGATGTTCTGCTAAATTCTGGACAGTTGAGAGTTAAATACACAGGGGTGTAATATACAATGCATCTATAAGCCACCCAGGCAGTGCTCATGAATCCCAAAACTGGTACATGCACAACTTATACCAGCATTTTGTATGGTTCATACGTGTATACTAAGCTAATGACCAGAGGGGCCTTTTTTAAGCCTAGGCAGCAGAGAATCAAATTCTGTACCTTTTGCCTCTGAGGTAAACACCCTAACCATCATTCCAACTCCCACCCTCGGATGATTTTCCAGAAGGACATCATACTGGCAATGATGGTTATGCCCCTGGCTAATGACACCGATTAGAAACCTCAGACCATGGCAGAGTATGCCAGTAGTAATGCCCTGTCACAGACCCAGGTCATTGTCAAACATGTGTTAGGCCTGTTAAATGACCACTATCTGGATGTATCTAGCAGTGCTCTGCAGTATGACACTGTGATATGTAGGAAAATCTTTGCAGTGTGTGCAATGTTACCCAGCACCCTGATATGCAAGCAATTACAACAGGAGAGTTATATGCAGAAGGAGGAAGTACTAGATTCTGCAGCAGAAGAGGTGCCTGATGTGGAGTCGGTGGAGAAGACAGCTGCAGAAGATAATGATGCCAGGTTGAGATGGGAACAATTTGCCATGGCACTGGCTAAGATGCAGTGTTTGGTTCATAACTATGAGCCAGTTTAAAGCTGTATATATAAATAAAAGAGCTGAATGCAAAACTACACCCAGGTTGTGTTATACCATGCAGAGACTGACCAAACTATGCATCAGACATGGGCTTCTGAGGTAACACAGAACTGAGGGCAGAGCACAACTATCATCACATGCACAAGTTGGGAGGGCCACAGTTGCAAGTGTCAGCAATGGGCAGTGTGGCTGTGGGATAGGGGTGAGTATGATTGTTGTATGCGCCCGTGTGTGTGTGTGTGTGTGTGTGTGTGTGTGTGTGTGTGTGTGTGTGTGTGTGTGTGTGTGTGTGTGTGTGTGTGTGTGTGTGTGTGTGTGTGTGTGTGTGTGTGTGTATTTGTACATATGAGTGTTGGTGCATGTGTGTGTTAGGACACAGCTCCAGAAGATGATACAGCACTGTGCAGGAGGTCTAGAGGGCAGGTCCAGGGCACCCACAGGAGAAGTACATACCAAATGTGCTCATTCCCATCCACGGAGGCACCCTCTCCTGGGAAGGTCAAAGGTATGAGCCACAGCAGACAGACAGGATAGAGTGCTTTATGAGTGTGAATGATGGTTTGTTTAATGGGTGGTCTCTGCATAAACACCCCATCTTCACTTACAGCCAAGACACCCCATAGGGCCCTCTACACTGGATGGTGGTGTGGAGGTGCACCTTGGTTTGCTTTTCTCCTGATTGTTAACATTGCTTGGTCTTGCTTGTCTCAGTTATTCACTTTGTACCCAAAACTTTACACATTAACTGCTCTCCACATAACTCTGAATGTATCCATACATTAACTTTAACATCATTAAAAGTACTGGACATCAAAAATCCCTTGCTTAACCCTGAGGTAACCCTCACAACTATTTCCTCAAAAGACAAATCCCTTTCAAAGTCAGCAGCCTGGTAATAGGTTAGGAGGAGTGGTACTTTCCTTATGATTAATTGGCTGTTAATGGAGATGATTATATAAGAAGTTTTGCATTTGATGTATTTGTATTATTCCTGGAAGGCTGTGTGCCAAGGTGCTAGAGTGATGTTCTTCGTGTTTCACTGTTGCAGTCATTACATTTGAGTTATCTGCTTGCAGTAGCCCTCAGTCAGCCTGATTAACAAAGTCTTGGGTCCTGCGTCAGTTGCTGTCCCTTCTTCCATGACGTCAGGTCGTCAGGGGTATAAAACATGCAGCCGGCGCCATTACATCAATCTTTCTTGCCATGCGGTGCCCGAAGCAGAAGCAGTTCGCAAGTACCAGTCGGCCGACTCCTGAAATTTTCGTTTTTGAGTTTCAGAACCGAAGTCTTCAACTAAAGCTAAGTACCCCATTGGGGAAACTTTTTCTTGCCCCTTACCAATGTCAGTAAAAGTCAATAATTGAATTACTTGTGGAAAGCAAATACCTCACAAAGATTTTTATTCGTACTGTATTCCTTGCCTAGGCCCTGACCACGACATACCTTGCTGTCGGTTTTGTGCCTTATTTAATCAGCGCACTATCCATCTTCGGTATATTTTCACCTTTAAATATTTTGGTTCTCGGTTCAATTATCCAGAAATGTCATCGGTTAGCCATCCGACTACAGGTATTACGAAAAAATGCAAAGATAAAGACAGAGACAGGCTGCCTAGGTCCAAAGCTGCCGACGACACTTCTCCTAAGCCAGTCACAGCCCCTGAAACCCGCTTCTGATTCGCAGGCCTCTACTAAGACCCATTTGGTATGCCACGAGATGCTTCAACTGTGGAACCTGCGGATGTCTCTACCTTGGATGGGTCCGGAGCCGCTGTGCAGGCACCGACTTCTGAGGGTGTATTTAGGCCTACAGACTTGCATTTTAAACTGATGTCTCCTTCTTCATTTAGGCCTAAACCTCGAACCATGCTTAAGAAACTGAAGCCCAGGCCGCATATTCAGGCCTCTATGTCTAAAAGACAAATGATAAGAATGGCTGAAGATCTTATAACTCTAATCAGGGGAAGCCAACCACCCCCTTCTAAGAGACCTAGGACTGAAGTTGTTTATGAATCTTCTGACCAGGATTCTGTTTTTTCTGATTCTTCTGATGATCTGGATTTACCCTTATCTGATGCAGAGGACTCTATTCCCTCTGCTCCCCCTCCAGTGGATTTTTCTTTTGATGAAACCATACATACTCTAAGGGAGCATTTCCACTGGGAAAGCCAGGATTTTTCGGATTCAAAAAAGTGGCTTAGGGATTTCTTACTCCTGCCTCAGCATAGGCCTTTAGCTATACCTCCTGTACTAGACATTGCTGATGATGCCTTTTCATAATCTGGTTTGGCCCCTGATTCTTTGCCTCCTGCTCCCAGAAAACCTGACAGATATTACAGGGTTCCTGATTCTCACAAGTTCCTTTTTAAAAATCCTATTGTGGATCCAGAGACTATTTTCAAGGGGACCCAAGGCCATTAAGGCTTCTACTGCTAAAAATCCTACCTCTTCTGATAGAGAATCCAGGGCGCTGGATAGATGGGGTAAGAAGGTTTACACTTCTGCAACCTTGGCCATTAGGGCCTTGTATCAACAACATGTTATTGGATTGCTTAAACAGAAAATGATGTTGATTCCTGACTGTGCTGAAAATAAAGAATTACAGGATTTAATGCATTCTGCTGAACAAGTTGGAAAACATACTTTGCAATGTGGATTTGATTCATTAGAGGCCTCTTGCAGGGCTGCTGTTACTGGGTCTGTGCTCAGAAGGCATGCTTGGCTTAAGGAGCTGTCTTTGCCTGATCTTGTTAAAGCTAAACTGTTGGATGCTCCCTTAAATCAGGACCGCCTGTTTGGCAACAAAGCTGAGGAAGTTCTTAAAAAGATGGAAGATAAAGCTAAATCTATGCAAACTGTTAAAAGATTTCTTACAAGTTGAGCCTCCAAGATTTAGTAGGCATTGGCCCTCTAAGAATTGGTCCTTTCCAGCCCCTTCCAGGTCTTCTCAATCCAAACCCAGACACAACAGAAACTCCAGGTTTCAGTCCCAGGGGATGCACAAGACTAAGCAGTGGGGGGTTTCCACATCCAAATCTGGGAGTAGTAAGACTCCCATCTATGAAAACTGTCTCAATGATTTGCTTTTAAAACTTCCAAGCACTTCCCAACTGAATGCTCCTTTAGGCAGAAAGATTGGTCTGCAGGCCAAAAACTGGGAACTCATTACCCAGGACAAATGGGTTTTAAATATAGTGCCCCAAGGATACAGATTTCACTTCCACACGTTACCAACACCAAGCAGGTGGCCAGATATACCACCATATTAGTGGGCAGAGGCCCAAACGCAAGTACTCTCCCTCTTAAGCATGGGGGCTATTTAGTTGGTACCAGAAGAGGAAAAGGGACAAGGTTTCTATTCGAGACTTTTCCTGGTACCCAAAAAAGACAGTTCATGGCATCCTATCCTGGACCTTTCTACTCTAAACACCTTTCTGGTGATTCCAAAATTCAAGATGCTGACTCTTCACCAGCTGCTTCCTATGCTAGGCAAAGATGCCTGGTTGGCAACACTAGACTTAAAAGAAGCATACCTGCACATCCCTATCAGGGAGTATTGCAGAAGATACCTATGCTTCAAAGCAGGCTACATGCACTATCAGTTCTCTGCACTGCCCTTTGCTTATCTACTGCGCCCAGGGTAGTCACAAAGTGCCTAACTCCAGTCATTGCATTTTGCAGGCAAAGAAATATTCAAATATACCCATACCTGGACGATTGTCTAATTCAGGCAGAAAGCCAGGACATACTTTTGAATCATCTGGCCTTTGTTCAAAGGGTACTGACAGGGCAAATGGAACCCAAGTCAAATGCACCTGCACATCAAATGACATTGTGGATTCCTTTCTTGGAAACAGACAACTTATTCTACTTGGACAGGGACTAACCTCAAAAGGAAATCTGAACAACTGCTGGTGGCATTTGCTGCATGGACAGAGGGTCAGACCACCATTCAAACCAGACTGCATCTCTACCTCTACTCTTCTCAGAGGTGTCCCTACCAGGGACATCCTATTTAAATTCCTCCTCCCAAGTGTATTCACTACCCAAGACTTTGTTAATCAGGCTGACTGAGGGCTACTGCAAGCAGATAACCCAAATGTAATGACTGCAACAGTGAATACACTCGAACATCTACATTTATGGTAAGTGTACACAACTGTACTTTCTATTTGTTTGCCTTAAAGCTTTTATCTTCTGGCCAGTTGTGGATTTATTTAGTTACTCCACTGTCCCTGCCTGCTCACCTGACTTAAATGACCTTCACTCCCAAATACCTGATATGCAAGCAGAAATTCAATAAAGGATTGCAATACCAACTGCAACCAAACTCTCTTATATAAACTGATTTAATTGCAGACATAAAGCTATTCTTGAAATCTAGTAATACCTTTCCTTAGGGTGATCTCATTTACAACATCCCTAGGTGCACTTGTTGATAAGTCATTTCATGGCCTGCTTAACTCAGCTACGCTTCCAAACTCAAATTCATTGAACCACACCGTACTAGATTGCATGTGTACCAGTCATTCAGAAAAGTATAGTCAACTCAGCTCCATCCTTTAAGCAGTGGATTTTTTTTAATGACAGCAATCAAATGTAGATAAGAATTTTCATTCCACCAAATCTGTGCACTTCCTTTATATAGTAGCCAAAGGACTTCCAGAATCAGGATGAATGTATGCTATACAGCTATACAGTCGTGTATTACTAGAACAACTGATTTACTGGTAGTGTGTATGCAATGGCCACTACTGTAACATTTGCTGAGAGCAAGAACCCATTTTAAAATTAGGTTACTTCTACTGTCCCCAAGGTTTAGTGATCTCATTGCTAATTATATTAAACAATGGGGGGTAGAGAAGTAAAAGAAATGTGCTTGAGGGTAGAATAGCATTGTCCCTCATGTAAATGTAAGATTCAAAATCCACTTTGAGTTCATTTTTCCAAAATTCAGAGGATTTCATATCACTAATATTTATGCCTGTAACACTGAATTGGATTTGCATCACTGTAATAAAGTGATCATGAAACTCATCTCACGAGACATTTCCTGCCAAATTAATGACACTGTGAAACCACAGAAAACACATCTTTAAGCCTTTGCAGGGGGCACGGCCTTCTGTGCCTTCCATGTGGGAGGCTGTACCCCCACATCTCATACTATTGTATTCTAACTCTGAGGTTGCATTAAACTCAGGGAAGGGTCATATATATGTTCTCCCAACCAAGAGGTAGAGTGACCTCAGAATTTGAATATAATAGTATGAGGTGTGAGGGTGGGAGGTGGGAATCCCCTCCCCTTAGGACTCTAGGGGAAAATACATTAAATATGTTTTCTTTTGTATATGAACAATGTCACTGTTACCACTACTGGTAATTTTGCAAGCCAAGCTGTTTCATTCAGTGAATCATTCAGTTCTGATTCATTAGGATGCAGTAAACATATACCAAAATAAGAGCTGCATAATTAGGACTCCCCCTGTGTGCGTTGTATTAGGCCATCTCTCTTAAATTACAGCACATTCCTTTTCCCTTTTCCTACCCTGTGCTTTACAGCCCAGATCCCACATCTCAGTGGTATAATAACTAAAAAATGTCAGGAAAGTTTAAAATCCAGTTTCTAACTTTTTCTGATATATAATCTGTTCAGAGAGATAAAGAACATTCTTTCATATAAGTAATACATGTATATGACTGAATAGTTTTCAACTTCTTTAAATTCCACCAGATAGTCATTACCCTCAGAACCTCTCCCTCCCCGTTCCACTATGTTTCTCATTGATATTAATATTATGAAGTTGGTCCCTTCTGTAGTGCCTCAGTGGAATGACCTTCCCAGTAATATCAGAAATGCCTCCAGGATTATGTGTCTATATACTTATGACCACAGCTCCATAGCTACTTTTTTGGCTCAAGTGCAGTGAATCATACAGACACTCAGGTCTGACAGATTTATCATTAAAAAGGACTCTTATCATATTAAGTTCTCCTCTACTGAGCCAAGTAACAAGCAGTATTCAAATCAAGATAGAAACTGTGCATGTTGACATGGCATTTTATTTATTCATCCTTTGTCTACCAAGTTAGTCCCACTAGACTAGTAGCCTCTTTTCAGGGGAGACCCAAGGTGGCATTTATACTACTAGGGGATATTGGAACAGGACATCAGGTTTCTTCCCCTGCTTTTTTTCAATAGGTGCCATGGGACCTTTTACATCCACCTGAACTACCTCCAACTCAAATGGATGAGGTCTCAGTTTAACATCTCATCTGAAGGACAGCACACCCAGGAAGGCAGATGGATTTTTGGGACAGTATTAGATTTTATGTGAGACACATAGATTACCTGTTTTATAAATGGCTGGGGGGTAGACAAATTGTATGACTTTATGGAACATTTAAGCAATTCCACTTTGTTTCTATAATTTACAGTTGAATGTTTAAAATACATACTTGAATTCCTTGATATTATGCTTTGGCTGGACGGGAATTCTACTTACAGTAACTCGTTCATATATTCCACAAGTTACCATCCTATTTATTAAGGAAATGCTTTTAAGGGACAGGCCACTGGAGACTCCAAACTAACCTTGAAGGACAATGATTTCTTTAAAGAACCTGAAGTGTTAAAAGGCATGTCACTTGACAGAGGTATGTTTCTTCATTAATTGACAGCATTTTTAATGAAGTGATCAAACACAGAAGTTCTGTTTTTGTTCCCATTTATTCCCATTTAAATGCACAAAGTACTAAAAAACAAAGGTCAGGTTTCTACACAGCATTTGCAATGGAATTTTCAGTAGAGACCTCTTTTTTTTTTTTTTTTTTTTTTAGAAAACAATAATCCACAAACAATGTAAAGTCAAAAACCTTATGGGATATATCTATGTGGAGTTTATAAGTATTGAAAGTTCATGATGGATAGCTGTATGCTTCAGTTAGTACCTACCAGAGAACATTATTTCTAAAGAACATTTTTAACTGTAGTTCTTGTTTTATCAAATATCTGGCACACTGTGATGAACGTGAAGCACTTTGCATAGGAAAACAGCATATAGATTCACAGAAAGCCTACAAACATGTTTGAATGATTAAAAATAAACAAACAAAAACAATGTTCTAGCAGAAATACCACTAAATAGAATTTCTAACTTCAAAAAAAGTTCTTGCTATTTATGTTGGATTGTTAAGGAAGAGTGGACAGGATGGAGGTCTGGAAACTCTACTGGAGAGTAAGAATGTGTGTTGGCAAATGAGGCTGCAAAGTAATCTAAATCCAGGGCTTAATGATCCAATCAAGACTGTAAACAAAATCATATGATTTAGATTTTATGAACAGATTACCATTTGTCTGTGCATGCTGGGAGGATGGATTTAAGTTTTTTGTTGGTGTTGTTGTTGTTTGAAGTTCATCCTGGTGATATCTTTATACTATTAAAGATGAGGGTGCTCAGTATTACTATTTGGTGTAGTGGCGTCTTCCTGTCATTAGTTTATTCTGATGATCCAGTGGGGTTTGCAGATTCTCCAAGCCCATTATCTAAAAAAATATTTAATCTAAATTGAACTTTTTATTAATTTTATTGTTTAACCAGCTAGTGACAGGTAGTATTTATCTGTTTAAACTTTCCTTGGTAGTAGTACTAGCAGTGAAGTTTGGTTTAGACTTATTCATGTCTTGAACATATTTGAATGTATAAAAAATATAAAGGTATCTTCATAAGTTCACAGCCTCATAGTTAAGTATTGGGCTAACAGCCCTTGCTGGCCATTGTAAGTGTAGCCAGTTTCATTTTTGATGCTTAAATTAACTTATTGATGTTAGATTGGCCTTACCCATCCCATGGTCGATAATTATATATTACCCCAGGTGGGAATAACTGCAGTCATACCATAGACAATCTGGGGGGAACTGTGCATGGGCTAAAGCATTTAGGAGTTGTCTATGCCAATTACTAAGTAGTACAGGGGGCATTCTTGGAATAAATTTCCTATTGCCCATCCATAGATCTAAGTTGCACTTGAATATGGACATGGATGAAATGAGCTTTGTTTTACATCAATGGGGAGTCAATTCCAGAGCAGTGGTATCCTCTGTGAGATATATCTGTCCCTACAAACCATTCTATTGATTCTACAGAAGAAGTTTAGATCCCTAGACTGAGTATTTCTGATGCCATTTGACTTTCTGATGTGCAGTAAATTTATCAATATTGGGTCAAAGGGTGCCTTGTATGCCAGGAAAGTCACCGCATAGCAGTGTGTTGGCTACTGAGTATAGTGACTGGCTTTATTTATATAGGAAATATTGTTTAAACCTTGTAATCCTTTTAGTAAAGTATCTCTGAGGAAGATTCAGTTGTTGCATGTGTCTGGAGAGATACACACCAAAGGGGGCATTATACTAAATGATTGGCCTAATGATGGCTGCGTAAAGGGGGACAATGACATCCCTATATCTAGACACAATTCCTTTGTTTATAAGCTGTGCAATATAGAAGGACTTTCTTATGACAATGGTCAAATGTTAGTGGAAAGTTAAGTTACTGTCCACATTATTTTCCAAATTCCGAACAACTGGGACAGTTCTTAGGGGAGCATTACAAATGTCAGCTTTTCATGCCATTAACTTTTATTCATCACTGTGATGCAGTCAAACTTTTGTGTGTTTTTGTTGCTACTCCTATTCCACTAGAGCTTTTCTCCTCTGGCCTCCAATGAAAATAGGCAGTTCCTAGGTAGATACCCCGGTCAGTAGAAGGTCAAGTAGAGCATTCACCAAACCTTTCCCCAAAAGTCAGCATGCCGAATACTGGCAAGCCCAAAAGCTATTTCAAATGCTGAAAATCCCTACCACTCCAGACCCAGGATCAGTGCTAACATGGGTTCAGAAGGGGATCAAATTTGAACAGTTGGTAATGTCAGCATTCAACATTCTGACATTTGAAATGCGGGGTTTGCACATCTCGACTCGACTTGCCCAGCATCAAGCATGTGATTGTAAACTGTGTAAAACACAGTTCTTTTGTGTTGCTCTTGCCCAGCCATATGACTGTTACTGTTGTGATTGTTTAAGTTACCATGCTGTCAGATGCCTGGTGGTAGAAGAGGTGTCAGTATCGGTAAGAGAATTAAAAAAATGTAAAAATCAGAAGAAATCAGAAGGAGGAGGATACAGTGTAAAAAAAAAATAAGCAGAGGTGTAGTGAAGACAAAGCTCAAAAGTAAGAAGATTTTCTGTAGACATAGGATGTCACTTGGATTATGGTATAAAATAAGTATTCAAATTGAGACACAAAATTGATTTTTTGGTGTTAGAAGAAGAAGAACAGGCCAAAGAGCTGAAGAAGAGGTAATAATAATCAGGTATCATAGATGCAGAGGTACTATTGGATACAAGTTTAACGTGTAAGCAGTTATTCCAGAGAGTAGACAATGGTAGTCTTTTGGGCTGGATGTCTGTGAGTGGGTAGTTACATTAGTTAGAAACAGAAATAATGAAGTATTATTAGCGTTATATGTTTAAAAAAAAATGAGTTCTCAAAAATGAATATGATAAAAAAGCTTGAAAGATTTTAGGGCAACAGGAATCTAAACAACTCAGGAGAGTTAGTAAAGTTAGCTATTCCAAAAATGTTCTCGATAATCCGTGTTCAACATTGTAGTTGACATTTCAGGTAAGACGGTCTTTTGTGTGTCGACTATATAATATTAAACCCAGATTTTCACGTAGTCTGGTGCCGTAACCATAGTACAAGTTCAATAGTGACAAAATTGTCTCTGCTGTAGTTTGTGCTTCAGTGCTTTCATAGTCTGCTTATTTACCTGCTTAAAATGCTATTCTGTCTCTGCCCCATCCCCCACTAACACATTATGCTAAAGTTTCTGAAAGAGCTGCAATATTGTCTTTATTTGATTGGATGCCCCTCTAGCTAGCTTGCTTGATCCGTGAAAAATTTTCCCAACACCAACCCTCCTCCTCTTTTGCTGTGTGGTGGTTTTATAAGACTGTGTCTCTGGCCTCCACCCCTTATGTTAATCTGATTTCAAAAGTCCGTTTTCCCCTCTTTCATTGCTATTGTCAGTTGTACAAGCTATTAATGTACGTGTCCCACCCATTGTTTTCCAGGTCTATATTAGATAAACGAGTTTAACTTACCAAACGCTGACATGATTGAAAATCCCAGAACTTGAAACTGCAATTGTGGGGGGTTGCGCCCCCCACACCCCCCCGCTAAATATATATTCCAACTCCGAGATCGCACTACAGTGAGGAAAGGGCAAATATTCCCATCTTCTCTGTACCGCGATCTCACAATTGCGGTTTCGAGTTCCGGAATTTTCGCTCATGTCAGCGATTGGTAAGATAAACTTTTGTTTATCTAATATAGACCCTTGTTTTCCATAGATACATAATACAGACTGCCCACCCAGTAAACCAGTATTGCTCTTGAATAAACCTGCTTTACTACATATTGTCTCCTGCTCATTTTCCTAGAACTCAGCAAAGCTTGCAGTCCTAGCCTCCACTTCAGAAGTGTTTTACTTATATCCATTGCCATCCAGACAAAGTTCAGTGCCTTTGATGCTAAATCACACTTGCTTAGGTTAGTTTGAGTGATCACTACTGTTTCCTGTTTTATGTGTGCATTTCACTTTATTTTTTGTAAACAAATATTTGCATTTCCTGTCACTGTTGCTGCTGTAAGACTGTCTTGAAATTGCCTTTAACAAGGGATTCCCAGTCAGCTGTTTAATTGGTTTGTGCTAGCATTGCATTGTGGGTCTCTTTTAATGTGCTTTTACATTAGGAGGACTGGGTTTATTCATCTTGTGGCAGGAGGTGCTTGCCTGGTCTATTTGATTTGGGAAACATATTTAACGTAAACCAATAAAACCCGTAACTAATAAAAAATACAAGAACAAGAAAAAATAATCAGTCAAGCGGAATTGTGTGTGATAAAACCAAGGAAACTCTGTTTATATGGTTAATCACTTTCATCTTTATTAAAAGTTAAGACGTCATCAGAACCATATTGTCTTCTTAAAATTCTAACCAATTAAATAGCTTAAAAAACACATACCCTCAAAAAATGCCAATCACGTTTATCACATAGTTAAAACCCAATCAAATGATTATTAAAATATATTGTTTAACCTCTTCATGCTTCATTAATCAAACAAAAAAATTATTGTTTCAGAAATTATTATTAAATGATTATAAAAGCCTAAGCAAAACTAGCTTGCATTGTAAAAAAGGAACCAGTGTTAAAATAAACTAACTCGTCTCTTAAGCTCACTAAATACTGAAATATTTTCATTAATCCCTCGGTGGGTAGTGGCATCCAACCTTAACCGCCACAACATTTCTTTATAAAGTAACCTATTTTTCCAGTCCCCCGAATAAATTGCAGCACCAATTTGTTCAAGAGCTAAAATTTAAGTGCATGTCCAGCAAGAGCGCTTCTATTGCCCATTTTCTGTAAACTGTAAAGATGCTGATAAATTCTCTTTTTTAATGCATGAATTGCCTTGCCTATGTAAAATGCCTCACAGTGACCACAGCAGGCTAAATAAATAACTTGTTCTGAACAACAATTAAATCTGTCACCCTTCCCAAATCTTTTTATCTTATTGTATAGGCTTCCAGTGTAGTTGGTCTCAATAAAACTACACTGTGGACACCTGCCACATTTCCATGTTGACGGGAACAAGGGTGTAGCATTAAATGGGGATCTTTCCAAAATAATTTTGATATTGTGCTTTCTTTTGTACATGAAGGAAGGTTTCTGCAGGTCTACTATCCTAGTATTTTCCTCACATTCAAAAACTGACCAGTACTTGCACACAATGTTTTCTATACTCCTCACGTCTAAAGAATATTGTAAAATTATGTTTTGATCAACCCCAACTTAAAAAGAATCAGGGCAATTGTTCTCAACCAAGCTAAATTTTATAATAGGGCCATATTTCCCCTGTCTTTCCCCCCATACTTCGGATTCAATAGAATTGACCAAAGTTTCAGGATATCCTCGGTCGAGGAACATGTTCTTCAAAACTGAAAACTCATATTGACAATTCTCATCATTTGAGGTGAGCCTAGACACTCTTATAAACTGGCTCCTTACCACACCCCTCTTTTGATGGTAGGGTGGCAACTAGAAAAAAAAAACAGAAAACTATTGCAAAATGTAGGTTTTCGGTATATCCCTGTTTCAAACCATATGCCTGATAAACACTTAATCTTAATATCCAAGTAGTTAATCTCTGTTCACAAATCTGATATGTAAACTTAAAAACATGGTACTACTCTCCATTTGCCCTAATAATTCTATAAAGTCATCCTAAGTACCATTCCATAAAAATAGCAAATCATCAAAATAATGAAAATAAGCAATACAATGTTTAAATAAAGAAAAATGAAGTAACACATCTAATTCCCATTTTAACAAAACACCATTGGCAAACATGTGGGCACATGTGGCCCCCATAGCAACACCAGAAAGTTGCTTATAAAATTCACTACAGAAAGTAATAAAATTGTTCAATAAAACTTTATCCATAAATTGGTGTATTCAAGTCTATTTATTGACTGATAAATTACCAAAATTTTGTACCACCTGGTCAAACCAGGAAAGACCTTTTTCATGTGGTATAACAAAGAAGAGACTTTTTGATATCATACATAACAAGCAAAACATTGCAACCAAAGTCAATGTGGTGTAACTTGTCTAACAAGTCCTGTGAGTCTTTGATGATATGTGGAACACCAACAAATAAATTCTTTAATTTCAAGTCAATAAAGTTTGCCAATGGTTTAGTGATGGAACCGGCCGGAGCCACAGTGGGATGCAAGGGAGGGTACATTACATTGCTGTGTAGCTTAGGAATTCCAAAAATCCTAGGTATGATAGGGTTCAAAACCCTTAAATAATCATACAAATCTAGAGATATAAACAAAGCTTATCCAGCATCACTTTAATACTTGTATAAGTAATATCGATTTCATTGTCATTCATTCATATCAATGGCTGCTGTACCTACCAGAAGTAGCTCAGGACTAGTCCGAGAAACAAACTGCCCTGGTGGCATCCCAAATTAAATAGGATATACAACAAAAGGAAGATATTATGGCAAAAATCAGGAAGGGTAATTCCCATAAAGATAAAAACTCTTCTCATCCAACTAAATAAACTAAAAGGGCTAATTAGGTAAAGCAGAGCCAACTTTGCAGTTAAGATGACCTCCCTGATGAAAGCTAACCATAAGGCCTTTTTCAGCTATGTCAGAAACCTCAAGGGCACCACACAGCAATGTGCTGAATTGGTGGTTAATGGTGCCATATTCACCGAGCCTGGCAATATAGCAAACTTGTTAATGCACAAATTTAGTTTCAACTTTATCCCCCCTCACTCCCAACCATCCCCCTAAAAATAACTACAAACATAACCCCTCCAACTCAACAGGAAGCATGTACTGGCTGTGCTCACTAAAGCCAAGAGCACAGCCTCAGTGGGTCTCCATAACATTCTAGGATGCCTCCTGAACAGTCTAAAATGTAACATATCATGCCCCCTGGATTATTTAACTATATTCTTAAAACAGGCTTTGTGCCACATGAATGGAGGACTGCACCAGGCATCCCTATTCATAAGGGAGGACTTTCAACAGATCCTGGAAACTACAGACCCATTGGTCTGACTAGTCTTATTTTCAAAGTCATGGAAACAATTATCACGGAAATTGTCATCAAGAACATAGGAGAGCTCCAGACACTGAATCCATCCCAGTTCAGCTTTGACAAAGGAAGGTCATGCTTACTGAATCTGGTGGACTTCTTCAAAAAGGTTACTAAGGCAATGGGTGAGGGGAAAATGATGCATACTGCCTACCTAAATCTGCCTAAAGCATTTGATACAATACCCTACTCAGACATTGTCAAGAAACTTATGCAACTAGGTATAAACTCCTTTATAACACAGTGGATAGCTAGCTAGCTCATTGATAGGACTCAGGAGATTAGAATCAGTGAGGCCACCTCCACAAAGAGGCCAGTCACCAGTTGAGTCCTCCAGGGCCTTTTTGGAAGTCAGCCACCAAGGTAATTAAGTCATCAGTAAAACACCCCTAAAGGTTGATTCACAAGTTAATCAATCTGGGAGCTCAAGAAGAATATAACCTATCATTTTACTAACGTATCCAAGGTAGTAAGAAAATTCTTCTATGTTGCTGAACTTATATGCAAGGGCATGGCATCTAGGTCCAGAGAAGTCATCATATCACTATACTCAGCCATTATCAGACCCATCATAGAGTATAATGCCCTCTTCAGTATGTACTTGACCAGACACATGCAGCAAATGGAACATCCACAAAGGTTCCTTACAAAAAAAAAAATGAATAAGGAGAAAACACAATGTCTTACGCCGATCACCTCAAAGCCCTGTCCCTTTACTAGGTATCATACAGACATCTGAGAGGTGATCTTTGCATGGCATACAAAGCATTCCTGGACCCATTTGTGATGAACCATCTACACATCTGCAAAGCAAACAGCATCAGAACTACTAAATTAACTCATTTCCTCCAGTGGAGCTCTGGGTGTTTGCAGTGTGACTTCCAATGGGAGGCTCCAAATGCTTTTTGATATAATCAAATTATGTCCTCACATCTCAAGCAAATATTCATTTCTCTGGAACCACAGGAGGTAATAAAGATATGTAAATGGCAAAGTCTTCAAAACAGACTATTTTGTAGTATTCTTTTAGTTCTAGGTCTTAAACTGTATTTTATAAGTCACAGTAAATACAGTAACTATTAAGTCTGTAATATTTTGTAAACAACTTATTATATCTCAGCAACCACTCAAGTTACACACACACACACACACACACACACACACACACACACACACACACACTGTTATTAGCATTTTGTTCATTCAATAGAGAGCTTTCATATGAGGCTATGCAGTTCTACTTGTGCTACATGGATGTTAAGATATTTACAAAAACATGACGTATGAATAAATATGTATTGTATGAGCAACAATTCTCCTTCCCTGCAGTAGACAGAGGTCAAATATCAATACCGTTATTTGCCATTGTGTAACCTTTAATACAAAATATTTTAACACTTTGTATATCATATGATTTTGGAAATATTAATACAAATATAAATGTGAAAATAGGTGAAGGCTGGCAGCCTAGCTAAATAGAATTTTGTAGATAATTCTGTCATTTGACACAGACTTGTTCTCTTAAATGTGAAAAGACTGTATTGGATGTTGAACTGAAAAAAATGTAACAACAGTGCACTCTGCTGTAAGAAAGCTGATAAGTCAAGCATTGTGAAATTCTTTGATCTAAACCTCAGAGCCGAGCTGTCTAGAGGGAGGCATTATGCCTATTGTTTTGCATCCAGAGTTAATAGCTAGAATTTACATTTATAATTTATTTTATTGCTCTGGGTTCCTGACCAGCTGCAAGATCAAAAGGGCTATTAACCTCTGAGTTTCTGTTAGCCTGGGAAACAGAAAGAAATGATGTAATCTGAAATGAATCAGTGGTACTGTGTTATCAATTATGCCTATTGTTTTGCATCCAGAGTTAATAGCTAGAATTTACATTTATAATTTATTTTATTGCTCTGGGTTCCTGACCAGCTGCAAGATCAAAAGGGCTATTAACCTCTGAGTTTCTGTTAGCCTGGGAAACAGAAAGAAATGATGTAATCTGAAATGAATCAGTGGTACTGTGTTATCAATTTAAGGACAGAAAGAATGAGGGCATTGAACATTTGTCTTGAGAACATCCAACTCACTAGCACTCTGCCTGTGTTCTATATGTAAGTTTATTTTAAAACTGTTTTCTCTTAGATATAGCTAGGAATTAGGAAGAGTAGATTATTTATTTCTGTATTGATGTCAGAACTTTTCTACTGTATTATGTTAAGTATTTCTCTGTGATCTCTGAACTCTTGACTAGCACTGTGTAGTAAGAAGTATTGTCTTGTGTTTTTATTATTTATTGTTAAATATTTTTAAACCTTTCAACTGTGGCTCTTTTGTGTAGAGATAATTTGAGCTCTAAGAGTACATTGCATGTATTTAGTGCTAATGTACAAAGCCACTCCAAAGCCTTGCTGTTCAGTCACACTTACCATTTGGATAATAATATTGCACAATATAATTGGACACCCTTTCATAAGGGCCTTTTAGTAGCTGATAAATATTAGTGGATGGTGGCAAGTGATACTACTGTATAGTTTGGGTAAAAGGGGCACAGCTGGAGAACCTGTGCCAGCCTTCCCCAGAAGTGTCTGTGTGGTTGCATATAACTCTTATCTCAAAATATGTGTGTGTGTGTGTGTGTGTGTGTGTGTGTGTGTGTGTGTGTGTGTGTGTGTGTGTGTGTGTGTGTGTGTGTGTGTGTGTGTGTGTGTGTGTGTGTGTGTGTGTCAGCTACTTGGGCAGGGACACAAAGCACTGGTTGGACAGTGAGGGTGCTGGAGGTTTTAGCTTGCCCACTAGGCTGTGATCTGGACCCTATAGCTGTGCCAGTGGGGAGTCTTATTGGGGACCTGGAGAGAAAGTGAGAAACCAGCCCCAGACTGACTGTGATCTATGTGTGCTCTTAAGGGAAATTGTACTTTTCTGTGTGTGTATTTATTATCCTTTCCCTATATGGACGCCCCCACTGGTGTTATTGGTGAGGATTAAAGCTCCTTGATTGCTGGGCCAGTGCACAGGTGTCACATATTAATTGTTTGGCAGTGGTGGGATATCCACACCACATATTAATTGGTTGGCAAATACTAATTGGCTTGTAGTGGTGTGGGTAGTGTGAATTCCTGTAGGTTATGTACAGTGATCACTGAAAGTGTTTTTATACTCTAAATCAGCCACGCAGTGAAGACTTAGAGTTCAGATCACAATTGTTTTTTTCTTTTGTCAGCTTAGTTAGTCAGGGAGAGCAGGCATGTCAGCAGAGGAGTACGGAAAGCTGACAAGGAGCCAGATGGCTGAGATGTGCCAGGCTAAGGGACTGTTGCATGGAAACCTGACTAAGACAGACATGATTGCAGCTTTGGTCACAGCTGCATCAGAAAACAGCAACCAGGAGTATGATCAGACTGGCAGTGGAGATGTACCACACTCAGAGAATGGACAGCTCAACCTTTCTACAGGGGACTTAAAAATCCATCTGAAGCTAAAGAAAGTTGAGTTGGAGGCCAAGCATGTGGAAATAGAAGCAGCAGAGAGACTGAGGTGTCTATAGAGTGAGGACAATGAGAACCTGCAACATGTGCATGCTGAGGAGAATGAGAAACTGCTATGCCTGGAAGCTGAGGAAAAGGAAAGGCAGCATGAAAAGGAGATGCTGACTCTTCATCAGAGTCTTGGAGGTATTGGGGAAGGGAGTAACTGGACCCCAAAAGCACAAAAGCTCAGTAAATTTCTTCCGCAGTTTACTTAGGGGGATCATTTTGATAGTTTCATTCATATGTTTGAGAGGGTATGTAAACAGTATGATGTTGACCAAAGGCTCTGGGTACAGTTCCTGATGCTCTTACTGCATGGTAAAGCTGTAACTGTGTTGTCTAAACTTGCTGATTGTGAATATTTTGATTATACTGCTGTTAAGAACTGTTTGTTAGAATTTTTTAAGCTAACACTTGAAACTTATAGGAAAAAGTTTCAGGAGCATAGACGCAAGGCAGATGAAAGTCTGTGTGAATATGTTGCTGAACTGAGCACTTAATTCATAGGTGGGTTAGTGGATGTCAGGTCACCACTTTTGAAGGGCTAACAGACCTTTTGGTGAGGGAACAAGCCCTTAGCACTTTGCCTGAGGGCATGAGGATTTGGTTAGCTGATTGACAATGTGCTACTTCAGATGAGTTGGGGAAGAAGGGAGACCTATATCTAGCAAGCAGGGCATCCCTGCACAGGAAGGGGACCCCCAGTACTGGACTGGGAGTCGGTAGTGGCTTGCGACTCTAAAGTAGCAGGCATCAGGGGCTGTGAAAGCGTCTCACTGAACATGCTTAGGAGAAGCTTCGTCGTCAGTTTTGAACCTTGGTTGCCTGTCCTTTTCTTTTTCTTTGCATTTTTTATGAACTCCGGTAGTCGGATGGCTATCTGACGACATTGTATAATTAAATCTTCGCCCAAAATAGCTTAATGCAAAATCGTACTGACGTTTAATAGTGCGTTGGTTAAATCTAGCACAAAACTGACAATTAGCAACGACGTGGTCAGGGCCTAGGCAAGGAATACAGTAAGAATGAAAGTCCTTATGAGGTATTTGCTTCCCACAAGATATACAATTATTAACTTTTTCTGACGTCGGTCTGGAGCAAGAAAAAAAGTTTCCCCAATGGGGTACTTAGCTTTTAATGAAGACTTTGGATCTGAAACTCGAACAAGAAAATCTCAGGAGTCGGCTGACCGGCACTTGCGAACTGCTTCTGCTTCAGGCACCGCACGGCAAGAAAGACTGAATAAAATGGCGTCGGCTGCATCTTTTATACCCCTGATGACCTGACATCAGGGAAGAGGTGACAGCAACTGACACAGGACCCAAGACTTTGGAATTCAGGCCAGCTGAGGGCAACCTGCCAGCAGGATAACCCAAATGTAATGACTGCAACAGTGAATACACTCGAACATCTACATTTATGATAAGTGTACACAACTGTACTTTCTCATTTCTGTCAGACACAACAAGGTGCAAGCAGCTTGGGAGGGACCCTACAAGGTGGTAATAAAGGTAAGTGATGTTAACTACATGGTAGAACTGCTAGGCAGGAGGCAGGGGCACAAATTGTACCATGTTAACATGATGAAACCTTACCATGATAGGGAGGCTCTTGTGCTGAGCATTTGCAGTGGATTGCAGGAGGAGTCTGAGGGAGATCTGGTGACTGATCTCCTCAGTGAGGCTTGGAATAACATCTCAGTGGAAGGGATAGCAATGTTCCAGCAGCTATCTCCTACCCAGGTTCGAGAAATCCGAGCAGTGTTACAGGAGTTTGGGGACATGTTCACTGGAAAACCAGGGTGCACCCACCTGGTGCAGCACCAGGTAGATACAGGACCCCAAACGCCTATTAGGCAGGCCCCTTATAGGGTGCCTGAGAGAGTCAAACAGACTCTGAGGGAGGAGATACAGGAAATGTTGGAAATGGGGGTAATTCAAATTTCCAACAGTCCCTGGGCCTCCCCAGTGGTACTGGTGCCAAAGAAGGATGGCAACACCAGGTTCTATGTGGACTACAGGAAATTAAATAGTCACAAAGAGCCAGATGCTTATCCCATGCCTAGGACAGATGAGGCCCTAGAGCAGCTAGGTGGGGCTAAGTATCTTACAACTATTGATCTTACCAAGGGTTACTAGCAGGTGCCCTTGACTCCCAGTGCTAGTGTATTTCTGTTCAGTTAAGAAATTGTTTTTTTTTTTTTGTTTGTTTTTTTTGTATTTTGTCCTAGCTGTTAGGAAGTTTCTAGAGTTTATGTGGTGGGGGGTGTATTAGTTTGGGAATTACTGTCTGCCTCTGTCAGTCAAAGACATGGGGGTCACACCTGAGGTGAATTCCATTGATTATGACCCGAACTGGTTTGCCATTGAACAATCAAACTTAATATTGGAATTCTTTACCGATGCCCTACTACTAGGAAAACTGTCTAATAAAAACTCTCTGTTAATGGATGACTGTAATCTTAATTAGGAACCTAGAGATAGTTTTCTTCCTTTCTCCACCCTCATAGACAATGGCTTCCTACAAGTCCTATCAAACAGCATATGAATGTAACATAAAAGTTGGAACTAGACATTTAACAAAAAAAGCAGATACAGTAGAGAGTCGATTATCCGAATGTCGATTTTCTGAAATGTCAATTATCCGAACACAGCCTTCCAAAGTTTTTGGGTAGGAAACCTCATGAACTCTGAATATGTAAATGTTATATGTATTGGCTTGTGCATGTTTTTTAAATTTGTAGCCTGCTTGTGTGTGAAAAATATTCTTTATTGTCCACCGGACTTTCTGAATGGTTAAAAAATGTATTCCCTGAGTGCGAAAAAAACAAGATTTTAGACTTTTTTTATCCAGTGCAATGTATGTTTGATTATCTGAACAGTTTGATTATCCAAACTACCCTTGGTCCCAATTAGTTCAGATAACTGACACTCTACTGTACACATAAAAAGTGGTAATAATAACTATATGAGAAAATGATGCTTTCTGTAATGTCTTTCAATCTGAATGGTCTTACAGATAAATACAAAGAAAGAGTAAAGAACTATATTAAAAAAATGAGTGCAAATAGCTATGCTACAGGAGACACACCTGGAAAGAACTGAACATGTGGATTTGGTAAAGAAAAGTTTCAGGATGGTTATTCAGCGGAATACCTGGGGAAAAGGAAAAGAGGAGTACTTACATTAATCATAAGAGAAGCTCCATTAGTGATAGAAGAGGGAAAAAAATAATAATGGAAGATATTTTATTTATTTAACATTTGTTAACCAGGAAAGTCCGACTTGGAACAAAGTTAATTTTCAACAGAGGCCTGGGGAGAAATGCTCCAGATGCATGTTTTTGTAATGTGGGAAGAAACCGGAGCACCAGGAGGAAACCCACACGAACGCAAGGAGGACATACAGATTCCGCACAGAAGGCACCCCAGCCAAGAATCGAACTGGAGAACCTCTTGCTGTGAGGCAACAATGCAACCTCTACACCATTGCCCCACCCATATATAGTACTAAGGGGTTATTGGCAAGGGAGAAGGATTACATTGGCATGCATTTACATTCCAACTAAAACTGCTATAATGGAGCTTAAGAAAATTTTAAGAGACGTAATCAGCTTTCAGCAAGGAATATTACTTTTAAGTGAAGAATGGAATTTGGTTTGAAACAATGAAGATGTGTCTGGTGGGTTTAATAGGGAAAATATAACAAAGAAGGGCAGAATTTTGAAGAAACTTATGAAAATGTTTGGCATGGATGATGTGAATTCAGTACTAGGAGTTCGGAGTGAATTTACATATTATTCTCCAATATACAAAAACTGAGTTAGGCTAGATAGAATGTATATCTCCCAGGAACATGTGCATTTAATTGAAGGTCTTGAAACACACCCAATAACTATTTCAGATCATGTGCCAATAGTAACTAAAATAAAAATGCAAGGTAATGAAATAAAAACACTGGCGCTTTCCCACCTATCAGTTGAAAAGAGAAGAATTTAAGGAATGGGTTTCTCAGAAGATAGAAATTTCTTCTAAAAATATAGCTAGGGAGTGGGATATAATTAAAGTGGAGTTTAAAACTAGGGTGGAAATAAAGGAAAGAGAGATACGGTTAAGAAGTAACAAGAATTATTTATAGGGACTGACAAATGTTAAGGTAACAAAAAATAAGGGATTACCTCAATTATATGCATGAGTTAAGAAAGACTGCTATTAAGCAACTATTTTTTTGATAATAATTCTAGAGCACAAAAACTTGTGGCAGAACGACTCAGTCAACAGAAAGTGGAAAGGGCTGTCACCAAGCTTAGGGAGCCTATAACAAGGAAGATAACAAGAGATCCTGTGGAAGTATTAGAAATATTTCAGAAATGTTATGAAAGTTTGTATAAAGAAGAAAAATATGGAAATCAAGAAAAGGTATAAATGGAAATGTTTATGGAAGAATTAACTATGCCAAGGTTAGAGGTAGATGAGGCTCAGTTACTAACAGCTAGGATAGGAAGAGATGAGATAAAAATGGTGATGTATAACCAATCTACAGGAAAGTCCTCAGGAATAGATGGTATTCCAGTGGAAGTTTGGAAGCTAGGAGGGGAAAAATGATAAAGATCTGGAAAGTTTTGTTTAACAGTATTTTAAAAGGAGAGAAGTAGCAGCATCCTAGAAGAAAGTGGTGGTAACGGAAATACCTAGAAAGGGTAAAGATCCATCGGATCCAGCTTCATATAGGCCCATTTCAATACTAAACCATGATTATAAAGTGTTTATGGCTATAATGGTTAAAGGAATGGAAAAAGTGATACCAAAATTGATAGATATGGATCAGTGTGGTTTTGTAGAGGGGAGGCAAACATTTGACAATATTAACAGAACACTGATGATCCAGAGAGAAGCAGAGTATAAGAAAACACCACTGTTATTGGTGGGTCTTGATGGAGAGAAAGCATCTGACAGAGTAGACTGGGACTTCATGAGCAGGGCAATGGAAGTATTTGCTTTCCCTGATACAATTATAAGGTTGATTAGGAGTATGTACAAGGGATCAGGGGTGAAAATTAAAGTGGATGGTGTCCTCTCTGATAACTTATGCTTGACTAGAGGAACTAGGCAGGGTTGTCCCCTTTCCCCTTTGTTGTTTGCATTATATTTAGAACCATGACAAAGAAAATAAGGGATGCAGAAATTCAAGGATATAATTGATAATGATAGGAAAAGCTGTCTCTATTTGCAGATGATATTACTTTATACATGACAAAACCAGAAAGGGACATTTCAGTGTTGTGGAATATTTTAAGACAGTTTCAGATCTTCTTGGGATACAAAATTAATGAAGCTAAAACAAAGGCAATAGCGGTAAATTATGCACTTACACAGAAATTGGTCCAACAATATCCATATTTATGGGGACATGATAAAATGAAGTATTTAGGAGTATGGATTAGAAATTACCCTGTTGTGGCAGCTAAGGATATGTGGGAAGAGACTAAACAGAAAATAATACAAAAATTGAGAAACTGGAAGCTTTGTTGTATGGATATGGATACTAAGATTCAAGCAATTACAATGTTTTTAGTCCCTTTAGTCTTATGCACAGTTCAGGCATATTTTTATAAACCAGAGGAGAAGCTGTGGATAGCAATTAAAAAATAGTTGAAGAATTTTATCTGGGAAGGGAAGACAGCAAGGGTCAAGTGGGATTAGCTGATTCTTCCAACAGAACAAGGCAGACTAGGATTACTCAATTTAAGGGGGTATTTTAGAGCAACCCAGTTAAGGCTCTTATACATTGTACAAGCAGAAAACTATAATTCAAAGTGGTAAGGAATGATGATGATACAGGGGGGAAGCTCAAGAAATAAGGAGAGACTGGGATTTTGAATGCAGACTGTTAAGGAGAACAACAAAAATCATACAGAATATTACATTCATAAAATAGCAGGGAGTATTTTAAGAACTAAACCAGCATGAGAATGGAGAAAAGAGATTCTGCCAATAGGGATGACTGTGGTTAGGGATACAGATAACAAGTAAGAGGGGGCTGGAATTTATTGCAGAAAACTGGCAAAGGAACCAAGGTAGCACGTAAAACAAAAAGCACACACTCCTGCCAAAGGTAGCTCACACACAGTAAAGTCCAAGATAAAAGCCAAAATGTGAGCACATCAACAAAGCTGAGCAGAGACAAATAATGTGTTTTCCTCCAAAACTGATTTCTAACAGCTTCTATTGTAAAAGGATGAGCTCTTTCGCAGGATTTCCACTTCCTCAGATCCAAATAAAACTAACAGTTTAAAAGACAAACAATATATACAAGTTAAAATCACATGTTACTATTAATTAAAAAATCAAATTCAACATCTTTTAATTAATGCTGGTTTTAAAGGAACACTGGCATTTAGCCCTGGATCTCTATGGGCTTGTAATGCTATTACCATTTCACCTCTAGGTTCTCTAGATAATTGTTCACATCACCTCTTCTCATGCCAGGTCTAACCTGTTGAAGAACTCTGAAATGAAAAACATTATGTCCTGTATTGCCTGTATGTGCTGCCAAAGCATTAGTATGAACATTATTTCTTATATTGCTAACATGTTCCAAAACCCTTTCCTTAAGCTGATGCATTGTTTTTCCTATATATAAACCATGACATTGTGTACAAGTTGTTAAATAAGCTAAGGTGTTACTGTTACACGTTGCAAATAGCCTTGGAATAAACTTCCTCCCAGTGTTGGGATGAACAAATACTTATTCTTTTGTAATAACTGAACATGCTTTGCATTTCCCACAGGGAAAAGTTCCTGTTCTTTTTACAGGTTCTACCCCCAAACACTTTGGACCATAACATAGAATCCTTTTCAAATTCATACTGTTTCTAAAAATAAATTATGTCCAACAACCTTCTTTATTCCATTGTCAGCTAACAAGATAGGCCAATTCTTCCTAATTATGTCACAAAACTGATATATATTGCTAGAATAGGTAAAAAGCATCTAAGATTGTGTAGCAATAGGCTTGGTATTAAAGTGTTGTTTACTGTAATCCCTATGCTTATTCGAGCATTAATTAAAAGACGTTGAATTTGATTTGTTAATTAATAGTAACATGTGATTTTAACTTGTATATATTGTTTGTCTTTTTAAACTATTAGTTTTATTTTTATCTGAGGAAGCAGTAACCCCACGAAAGTGCTTATCCTTTTACAATAAAAGCTGTTAGAAATCAGTTTTGGAAGAAAACACTTTATTTGTCTCTGCTCAGCTTTGTTGGTGTGCTTACATTTTGGCTTTTATCTTATAAAGGAACCAAGGTATTAGGAGCAAATATCTAGAAAGGGAAAGGTAATAGAATGGGAAGAGGCCGAGAATTTATTTGGACTGCAGGTTAGAGATTGCCTTCCCTATCAAGGATTGATATCAGAGTATAAGCAATGAGAAAGAAAAAGAGGGCTCCTAAATGAAAGACCAGCACTAGTAGAGCTTTTAATAGAATCTAGAACAGAAGCTGCCATTAAACAAGGAATAATTAGTACAGCATATAAAATAGTGCATGATAACTATAAGACTCAATCAGAGGAGCTTAGAAAGGATTGGGAAGAGAGACTGGATAAGCAATTCACAAAGAGACAATGGGGGGATATATGTGTATCTACCAAATATGAGACAAAGTCTAGAAGATTTAGTATCTTTGTCTGGAAGTGTTTACGTAGGTATTTTTATACCCCAAGTAGACTCCAAAGAATTTTCCCTCAGGTGGACAGCAAATGTTGGAGGTGTGACTGGCAGAAAATAGGTGGCTGGGAACATATTTTATGGGAGTGCAGTAAGCTGGCAGACTTTAGGGATTCCCTGCAGACCGCTGTGTCAGAGATGCTGGGTGAGCAGATTGGAACTGACTGGGGAGAGGATTTTTTTTGAGCTATGATACAGAGTCAGAATTGCCTAGTCATAGTAAAGCCTTCCTGAGTCTAATTATGGTGGCTGCCAAAAAAGCAATTACTAGAAAATGGAAATCAAAGTCTAGACCAGCTTTACTAGAAGTAGTGACTATAGTAACAGAGATAAAATAACTGGAACTGGGATCTTTAGAAAATGAAAGGAGCAAACTACATAGGAAAAAAATGGGAATTGTGGGAACAATATATGCAGATAAGGAACGAGGTTTAAGAAGCAGGATTTGAATAAGCCATATAATGCTTAACTGACAATGACTGGATAGATTATAAGTGATGTATAATGTTTGCAACTGCAGTTGTTTCAATAGTGTCTGTGATGTATAATGTTTGCAACTAAAGTGGTGTCAATGTTGTCTGTTTTCCATTTATATAAATGTAAGATTGCCCATGTCATATGTGATAATTTAATAAAGATGTTTATTGGAAAAAATGGCTTCCTACAAGTACTAAATGCACCTACCCATATTAATTCCCAGTCTGGAAACAGCAACATATTAAACTGGCTGTGCAGTAAACAACCCACTAGATTTTCTTCCACCTACACTGACTCCCCATATTGCAATAGCCAGGGCGCCTGCATGCCTTGGACTGCTTTCTCAGCAAAAAGACCTTGTATTTGGTATAAAACTTGTAATGGAGGTGGATTTGGGTGGTGATGGGGTAAGTAAATTAGGGGAATATATATAGCTAGATGGATGGATGAATAGATATTTAAATTGCCCCTTGATCTTTGATGGCAAGTGCCATGGAGTCTTCACTGTCTACCTGAACTGCAGTCATCTCAGGCTGACAACACCTTGATTTAACATCTTATCTGAAAGACAGAAAGTAGGAGTTACTGCTGTTTTTTTTTTTTTTTTTTTTTTGGCAACGCAATCAATCCAGTCTACTGCTTATTAGCTGAGTACATATTTCGTTATAAATGTAACCTCTGAAGAAGTGCCTAGACAAAAAAAAAAGCATTCTGAATAACAAGAAATGCCTTAGCAGAAATGTACCACGCCTACAGTCTCAGTGCTGTGAACTTAAAAACTGGCAACAAATTAATCTGGGGATCTGGCCATGTGCCATAGCACAGCTGTAACACTAATGTAATGTAAACTGTATGTTTACAGTAAGGCACTAAAAGGAAGAAGTTTCCAGGCATCTAAAACATACCTCTGTTTCATTAAAAATTCTCCCAGAACAGCTTGCTACAGCAGGGATTTAGATTACCATAAGCAAGAAAAAAGTGTTGAAAGCATGCTTACAGTTTAAAAATTGCACACATTTTTAAAATGTACTCTTTTAAATTAGTCCACTGGAAATGAGGAAGGGCATCTATGGAACGAGTGCCCAGATTTTGGGACTGATCCTAAATCATCAGAAGGGTTAGTTAAGAGTAGAATAGACTGGCTGACACTGCTAGCAGAACTTGTGACCAGAGTCCATGAAGCTTGCTCCAGCATTTTAAACTGGAAAAGACAGAGTAACTGCTTGGTCATCGGAGACAGAAGTGCACATAATGTCCATAGCGTATCCTAATACATTGCATTACATGGCAGGACATCAAAGACAGATGGAAGAAGTGCTTTCAGCAGCTTCTGAATGAAGAATACCCCACAGAAGCTATAGTGTTTCAGATACAGCCTACGATGAGAGAAGAGGAGGAGCCCACCCTAGGAGAAGTAAGAATAGCACTAAGAAAAATGAAGTCAGGGAAAGCAGCAGGCTAAGATGAGGTCACAGCAGATATGATCAAGATGCTGGATTATACAGGAGAGAAAAAACTACTGAGGTTACTCATAGCAGTATTTAGAGAAATGCATATCAGAGCTAACTGGAGAATAAGCATACTAGTGCCAGTGTTCAAGAATAATGGGGACATTCACAACTGTGAGCAGTACAGAGGTATCAAACTCCTGTCACATTGCATGGAAGTTTTGGAGAGGGTGATTAACATAAAAATACACAGAGTAGTAGAAAGTAAGATGGGAGACGAGCAGTTTGGATTCAGATCAGGATGCAGTACAACTGACCCAATGTTTGCAGTGAGACAGATACTTAAAAAGCTAGAGATGAGCAAAGAGTCTAACTGCACATTCCTAGATTTGGAGAAGGCATATGACAAGATCCCAAGAAAGCTGATTTCGGCAGTCCTACAATGGTTTGAAGTCCCAGAAACATTAGTAGAATTAGTGCAAACTATGTACAATGATCCAGTGACTCAAGTATGAACAGTATTCAGTCTCACAGAGAGGTGTTCAGTGGGGGTGCATCAGGGTTCAGTTTAGAGCCCACTGCTGTTCATACTGGTGATGGACTACATTACCAAACAGGTCAGAGGGGACAGATCAACAAAGATGCTGTAAGCAGATGATGTGGCATCACAGGCAGACCCTGAGCAAGAACTTCAGTAAAGGATAGGGAATGGAATGCAAAATTGAAGGCACACTGGATGAAACTGAGTATCAATAAGACAGGTATAATGGCAGCAAATGGGGAAAATCAGAAGAAGCTGAGAACCGAGATAAAAGGGAAAATACTGGAATAGTTTCCCAGCTTCAAGTATCTGGGAAGGGTGATTGAGGAGAAGGTAAGTCAGAATGAGAAGGTCAAAGCTAGAATCAGAGGGGCTGCAGCAAACTGACACAGAGTGTTGGGGTAGTGTATGACAGAAGAATGCCAAAGAAGCTGAAAAGTGAGGTGTACAAAACACTGGTGCAGCCAGTACTACTGTATGATACAGAAACATAGGCAGTAAAGGCAGAGCAGTAGAGGTGCTGGGAATGAAATGTCTAAGATGGGTGGTAGGCTGTATACTGTGGGACAGATGAAGAGAATCTGATCAAGAAGATTTGGGATAGACAGGAAGAAGGAAAGAAGAAATGAAGGGGTTCCACAAAGAGGTGAATGGATTGTGTCAGAGAAGACATGAGACAGTGAGGCATGAGTGTTGAAGAAGCTAGGAGAGTGGCACTTAATAGTAAGAGATGGTGACAGTTGTCACAACCCCGACTCCATATAGAAAAATGGGAAAAAGGGGTTGATGATGATGATGATGCATTACATGGTAGGGAGACAAGTTACCCACAATAACAATGGTTCATTGACCTACAGGTCATGCTTGCTGACCATTCAGTAGATCCATCTAAAGGTCAAGTCCATGACTAGCTGTGAAAGAGCAATTAGGTCCCCTTAGCAGAGTGATAAGGCTATTACTTTTAACACCCAAAACCAGTGAGGAACAGTAGGGCACAGAGTCATTCAATATACTGTTCTCCTGTGTTATACAGAAAATGGCATATCAAATATTCCAACAGCAAAATATAAAAATGGTTAATATAGTGGATGTACTGTAATGTTAATTCAAAATTCTGCTAACAACATTCATTTGAGAGCAGTTAATCTGTTGGGCTAGTTAACTAAGCAAAGTAGAAATATATGCCTAAGAGACATCTCCAAAAGGTGTACATTAATCAGCAGATGGACAATATCTGCTAGATAATGAATGATTCAGACATTGTAGTTATTTATTTGTTTGTTTATTGACCAATTTCATATTCATCTTAGGGTTATATACAATGAAATGAAAGAAACTAGCAGACTCCAAACATACAATATTTACAACCTTGTTTAAGTATGAATAATAATATAGTCATTATCCATGCTGGTGTGAATGACCTGAGACGTACCTCCCTGGACTACATGAACAGAGACATAGAGGAGCTCTCTGAGCATGTAGCTCAGGCCAGTATGACCCTGACCTTGAGTAGTATCTTACCCTCACCAAGAATGATGCCACAATATGAAGACAAGATGATCAATTTCAACAATTGGCTTAAGTATTGGTGTCATTCAAAGGGGATCCAATGCCTGTCAGCCTGGGATGACATGCTTGACAAGCCACGATGCTTCGCTAGGGACGGCTTGCACCTGTCACCCCTGGGCTTTTGGATATTGGCAAAGGCTCTTGCTACCCCCATAGTGCCTTTTTAGGCAAGGCTCAAAAGACAAACCCACCTCCATAGGTATCACAAGGGATAAGAAACTAAGAGTAATGCTACTCAACGCCAGAAGTCTAAACCTCAAGATGCACGCACTTGAAACTCTCCTTAGCATGGAGAACATCGATATCTGTGCAGTAACAGAAACCTGGTTTAAGGCTCCTGAGAGCACCCCAGCACTACCAGGTTATACCTCATACCATGCTTTTCGGCCCCAAAACTTGGACCAAACCACAAAAGGAGGGGGAGTATCAATATTTGTCAAAGATACCCACACCTCCAGGTTGGTGGCACAGCACGAAGCATCAGAGACTATCCATGTGCAACTAACAGTGGGTAAAACTGCCTTCCAGTTTATAGCCTGCTACAGACCACCCTCCCAAACCCAGGAACCCCACTCAGCCTTCCTGAGAACACTGGAAAATATGAAGGTCTCTCCAAACACCATTATATTGGGCGACTTCAACTACCCAAACATAGACTGGGAGCATTACTCTAGCTCCAACACCCTAGCCCAAAGGTTCCTAGAATTTATAAACTCAAATGCTATGGAACAACTTGTTACCACTCCCACAAGAGGGGAAAACATACTGGACCTGATCATCACCAACATGGGGACTCTATGCTCCAGACCAGAAGTGTATCCCTCACTGGTAAGATCTGACCATAAACTAATCTCACTGGATATTCACATCCCAATCCCACCCCCTGCCCAGAAAACCACAGTGAAAAACTTCTCTAAAGCAAATTTCACACTCCTCAAAACTGAGGTGGAATCGTTCAAAGCCCCCGGGCCTGTGGAAAATACGGCCCAGACCGCAGAATCCTTTATAAAACACATTCTATGAACACCTTCAGGAATGCATGGATCATGCAATCCCAAATAAAACCAAGACCCAATCCTCCAAAGGCAGATGTCCTGTCTGGTGGACCCCAGCCATAAACAAACTATACAATAGAAGGAGGAAGCTACTACATGATAGAGCAAAATCCCAAAAAGGGAAGGCATCTCTGATCAGTATTAGCAAAAAACTACGGGCACTCATAAAATCGTCTAAGGCCAGCTTCGGGAGAAAAATTGCACAGGACACTAAGGATAATCACAAAGCTTTCTTTAGTTATGTTAGGAACTTGGGTGGGAATTCCCAGATATGCTCAGAATTAGTCCAAAATGACAAAATGCACCGAACCCACAGACATTGCCAACATCCTAGCTGACAGGTTCAGCACAAACTCCTTCCCCCACCAAAGGGCAAATATCTATCCCAGCAGAGTGCTTCGCCCTGACATCTCAGATGCTCAGGTAAGAGCCGCCCTCTCCAAAGCAAAAACACAGCATCAATGGGACCAGACAGTGTCCCAGGCTGCATCCTACATGAACTCCAAGAAGAGCTAAACCCAAACATAAAACTACTGTTCAATCTCAGCCTTACTACAGGATATGTACCCAAAGAGTGGCGTACAGCAACAGTGGTCCCTCTCCACAAAGGTGGTGCCTCAACGGATCCTGGAAACTATCGCCCCATAAGCCTGACTAGCTTGGTCTGCAAAGCTAGGGAAGAGATCATCATGGACCTCATAAATAAAGATATTGGGGACCTACAGACACTGGATCCCACCCAGTTCGGCTTTGTTAAGGGCAGATCCTGCCTCTTAAACCTGGTCAATTTCTTTGAAACAGTCACCAAGGCCATTGACGGGGGAAGGTGGTCCACACAGCCTACCTGGACCTTGCAAAAGCCTTCGAGACAATACCCCGCTTGGGCATTATAGATAAGCTTACCAGCTTAAATATAAACCCCTATGTCACTAGATGGGTTGCAAACTGGCTCAAGGACAAACCCCACATGGTTAGAATTGCTGGAGCCATGTCAGACTCCAAACCAGTTACAAGTGGCGTCCCACAAGGCTCAGTCCTGGGACCTCTCTTGTTCGGTATATATTTCTCGGAGGTACAGGCCAACACGGAAGGACTGTGGCTGACCAAGTTCGCAGATGACTGCAAACTGGGCACCATAATCGACTCTCCAGCCGACACAAGCATCCTCCAAAAGGGCCTCATAGAAACAGACAACTGGTGCCAGAGCCATGGCCTCAAGCTAAACGGCAAAAAGTGTATAGTCATTCCCTATGGCAAAAACAAAGTGCCCACAAATTACCACATAGGTGGTAATCCATTAAGTATGGAAGAAGTAATTAGGGACCTGGGGACCCAAGTTGATAGCAATCTCTCATTTGACAACCACGTGGCCAAAGTGGTTAGAAAAACATTTTATATAGCCCACCTAATCATGAAGGGATTCACATCTAGATCAGGTGAGGTTATCGTGCCTCTTTACACATCCCTCATCAGGCCCATAATTGAGTACAATGCCCCTTTTGGGATGTACCTTACCAGACACCTGCAGCAACTGGAAAGACCCCAAATGTACCTCACCAAGACGATCAAATGGCTCAGACAGATCCCATATGCTGCCCAGTTAAAGAAACTCCAGCTCTACTCAGTGGCATACTGCCTGCTCAGAGGCGATCTGTGCCTGATGTATAAAGCCGTGTCCAACCCGGAATTAATGGACATGCTGCACCTCAGAAAATCCAAATCCCATTGAGCTACGTGCTCGAGAGACTTGAACCTCAGCACTGAAATAAATAGGACATGCTAGATGGACAGATTCATAACCCAGAGGCTCTCTTCACTCTGGAATAAAATCCCAGTCCAGGTTAGGCAGAGTCCCTCATTGACTCTCTTCAAGAGGAATCTTGATGAGTGGATGGGAGATCGTAGGTTTACCCCGGGTATCACGTCTGTGTCACTGTTAGACAGAGGCACAGTATACTAACCTCGAAAAAGGGCATAGCAATATTAATTTAAAATGGGTGGCGAAAGCCAAACACACTCTGGCTAGGCTTATAAATGCCCTAGGGCAGATAGCCTAGTATGAACCTATGAACCTATGAACCTATAATATAAATGATCTGCCCTGTTACTATGGGATAGTTTTAATAACTAGCATGTATTATGGGAATGGAGAGTAGCCTAGGCTTCTTCTAACATGAAAGAAGAGTAAGACATGGTCCTGTTAGTAGAATGCAATCAATACCTTACAGGCAATGGATATGAAGAACAGTATAGCTACATGAACTGAATTCTAGCCAAGCAGTTCACAGAGGAATATGTTCTAACATGAAGGTAGGAGACTTGCTAGTCACAGAGGATAGGTAAGTCTGAGGAAAGCATTTACCAAGGTCTTACAAGGGAATCAAGGAGGAATGGAACAAATTATGGGTGGGCTGCCAAACAGAAGCAAGTTAAAATTCTACTAAAATAATTAGCCATGTTCTGTGCCAGTGGGTAATTTATTAGTCTCCCTACTAACATTATCAGCAGGGTCATCAGCTGAACAACTTTAACCTGGAATCATCAATTGATCTTGCTCACAGCCTTAGTAAATAGGGAACCAGTATCTTAAATAATTGTGAATCTGCTTGGAACACTTCTTGAGTATATTCTTACTACTGTAGAACAATTTATTTCTCTTAAAAATGGAAAATAATTAGAGGAAAGTCTTGTGGGCTACTTATTATTTTTGGAAATTTTACCCCAGTAGGGTAAAGCCTCAGCCATAGTCACTGTAATAAAACAAAGCATATTTCATTGAACCAGAATAAAATGAAAAATAAAAGACTGGTAACGACAAAAACATAAAAAACATACAGCATTAACAACAGTTTGTAATAAAGAACCTAACACCAACAATAAATACAAATATTAAGAAACAAAGTACTAAAGATAAACCCATAAGCCTTAAAACCCACTGATATAAAAGTATTTTCTGTGGGAGCTTTGCTCCCCCACCTACATCCAACTAACTTGTACCTATTCTGGGACCACTTCATTACCTTAGAAAATAATTCCCTGTTTCAATGCATACAGTCAGTTTCATTCAATTGTATCCAGAGCTGCTCATCGTTTGGTTACAACGCCAGTGGGTTCGAGAGATTTTCCTTGCATCTGACACCATCCTTGGCAAGAAAAATATTATTTTGCGCTTCTATTGCTCATTTTTATGACATTCTGAAAGATTTCTGTGCGATTTATTGTTTTTCCCGCACTTGATTAGAATTTTAAGCTGCATTTTTTACTGTTGTAAGGACTGCTGATCTGCATTTGTAGTACACTAAATACACTGTATCTACTGTTTTCAGTGCTTTTACCCTACTGTTTTTATAGTTCTTTAACACTTGTGCTCCAAACCAGTCAATTTACATTAAGAGGGTCAAAGTCTGCACTCTTGTGGCAGGAGAGGTTTGATTTCGTCTATCTGAGATGGGAAGTACTGGTGGAAAGCTTATTGTGTGCTTACCTGACCAGCCTGTGGGCATACCTGGTTTAAAATGCATTTTCTTTTGCTTGCATTTAAGCCTCACAGTTGTGCGAGTCTTGGTTCAGTCATTTAGAGCCGCTCATTGCTTGATGACAATGCCAGAGAGTTTGATAGATTTTGCTTACATCAGAAGTCATCCTTGGCAAGAAAAACAAAATTAAGTATTATTTTAAACTTGTATTGTTTCTCATTGCATTCTCAAATATTTCTTTGCTATTTATTGTTTTTCTTGCACTTGCTTAAAGTTTTAAGTCACAACTTTCACTGCTGTAAGGGATGCTGTTCTGTAATTGTAGTACACTAAATACATTGCAATTGCGGTTTCCAGTTATTTTAGGCATTTGTTTTTGTGGCTCCAAACCAGTCATTTTATATTAAGGGGGTTAAAGTCTGCACTCTTGAGGCAGAAAAGGGCTGATTTCACTTATCTGAGCTGGAAAATGATGGTGGAAAGCTTACTGTGTTCTTTCCTGATTGGCCTGTAGGCATACCTAGTTTAAAACTTGTTTTTTTCTGCTTCTTTATAAGGCTCATGTTTGCTTTCTTCACACAACATTGGTTAGTGGTGCCCTGTATATACACAATCACTAGAAGATGTACTTTACCTATGAAAACTACCACTGAAATTTTCCATAGTCTTGTACTACTCAAGGAACAGCTATTTTGCGCACTGAGCAGTATTTTCACATTTAGTTACCTTTAAATTACATTATTACAGCACTCAGAATTGCTACTCAAAGAGCAACTGCTTTGTGCAATGGGCAGCATTGCTAGATAGGTTAGCTGTAGATTAAGTAAGCATCCAAATCCACCAACAAACACATGCAAGTACGGCAGGTGCAATTGGCCAAAGAACTGTCAACATCCAAAAAAAGGGCAGCCAGCAGCAAAGTGTAGAAATCACTGAATAACTTTTAATAAATAAAAGCTGCAGCTCCATATCCATACAATAATCAGACCGCTTATGGCATTTCTGCCTTCCTCACTGAACAAACCATATTGACAGAAACCACAAGTATAAATATAATTAAATAATTAAATAACTCACCCTTCCTGTTACATCATATCCCTCAAAGAGAAAATATCTCTATTCACTTATAATTGGTCATTTAGAGCCGGAGAAAAAGCCCCCCCCCCCCAACTTAATTATCCATTTCTTTTCTTTGTAATTTAGGATGGAATGCCAACCCACTTTATTGCTCCTGTCCCCCTGAATCTTATCAATAACCATATATGTGAGTCTTGCAGAGTCATGGGATGTCCAATGTCTGTAGAGAGCATTAGTCATTCATTTATTACATATGTCACTAAAATGTTCCGACATACCTGTACGTAAAGGACGGTAGGTTTTCCCTGTATAGAAGGCCAAGCAGGTGCAACAAGCTAAATAGAACACCCAGTCTGTTCCACAGTTAGCAAAAAAACTGATGTCAAACACTTGGCCCATACTTTTACTGGAAAATTGTTCTGACTTTAACATAAACTTTTATTTATTTATTTATTTTATTTATCATTTGTTGACCGGGAAGTTCCGACTAGGTTCCACAGATCCTGTTTTCAGCGGAGGCCCGGGGAGAAATGCCCCAGATTCAAACTTACAGAAGGAACAGTGTCCACAGGGGAAAGATCCCAGCAATTTGTCCCCTGTGATCGTTGGCTGATGACCCAGAGTGCTCCTGATATTATCATGCTTGAAATGAGAAAAATATGAACCCAGGGTCCTCCCCTTTGAATGGAAAATTGGCACCTGGAGGGTAAAATCCAGCTCAGTTCCTCATTGGCCAGTAATATATTCCAATTGTTAGCCACCACATTTTTGAATAAACTGATGTTTCTCCCATAGGTTGTCACCAACCTGATAGTATCACCCTCCTCATTCATTGTTTTGTGCTTGTATTCCAACAATTGTGATCTTTCCTGTTGGGAGACCCAGTCCCTGACAGACACTGCATTAATGGACTTGTATCCCCTGACCAAGAATGTAGGTGTTAAATCCCTCTGACAGAAATCAAAATCCTCCTGAGTGGAACAAATTCTTCTATTACAAAGTAATTGAGATTTCGGTATGTTCCTAATAGTGTGGAACGGATGTAGACTGGAAGCAAACAATATATTATTATATTGGGGGTACTTCCTGTATACCTGAGTTCTTAAAGTATGGTCAGGATTTCTTGAGATGGTAACATCTAAAAAATTAATTTGTTGAAGATCACAAGTCAACATAAACTCAATCCCCCACTTATTATCATTCAAATATTGAACAAATTCCATTAAATATTGTCTGTCTGCCCGTCACACCAACCAACAATCAACAAGAAACCTCCTCCAAATATTGATCTCAGTCAAGCATATAGTATGTGCATCACTGTATGTCAGATGTTCTTCTAGATACCCCATAAAAATATCCCTATAAATAGGAGCAAAGGATGCCCCCATCGCAGTCCCCTGTGTTTGCCAATAGCATTCCCCTTGGAAATAGAATACATTTTTGGTTAGAACATGTTCGGCCATACAGATCAACAGGGTGTTAAAACCAGCCAGATACAAGCTGGCTATCTCTAACCAGTATTCTAATGCTTGTAATCCAGCCCAATAGGGTATATTAGTATATAGGGCCTTGACATCTAATGTACAAAGGAGCCACGTAGGTTCCAATTGTGTATCCTAAACAATTTTAAGAATTTGTCTGGTGTCCTGTAATCTAACTCTTATCAATTTTAACAAAGGTTTTAAGTATTGAGTCAAAAATGCAGACAAGGGTTCTGTCAGGGAACCAATACCAGAGACAGCTGGCCTGCCCGGAGGCTTATCCAAACGTTTACGTATCTTAGGTAGTAGATAAAGATACTGTTTCTTAGGATCCCTAACCATTAGATGTTGCACAACGGAATCCGTAATGATTCCCTCATCAACTGTTCATTACAAAAATAGATCAATGTCCCTCTTAAAGTTACTGGTGGGGTCAATGGGCATATGCATATAATGCCAAGGGTTAGCCAACTATCTATTTCCCTTAGCCAGATAATAATCTGAATTCATAATCACCACTGCCTACCCTTATCTGCCAGCAAAAGAACAGTATTAGTATTGCTTTGAAGTTCCCCGAGGGCCCGCTGTTCACCCAATCTTAGGTTATGACTAAGCATTTTGGAACCACACAATTTGAAATGTAGATCTTTTGAGCACAGCTTGTTGAAATATGGAGACATGTTTATTCGTCGGTGGTGTAAAGTCTGATTTCAGAAATCTGAAATCAGTAGATCTTTCAGAGTATTCCTTGAAACCAAAAAATACTCTAAGATTAAGCCTCCGACAAAAAGCTAAAACATCATTGACCAACTCATTTTCATCCATAAAGAAACCAGGAACATAGTTTAAACCTTTATTAACTGTTGCTGCTCATCCGTTAACTCAACAGAGTAAATGTTATGAATATTATAATACTGTGTTACTGTGTTATCAGTGATTGAAGTAAATTTTCCACCGTGTTTGCTCCTGTGTTTACACCCACCCCTATGTCTACCAAATCTAAAGGGTGATCCAAACTGCGTTGTTTCTTGGGGTTTGGGAATTCATGTGTGTTAGGACCCTCTGTGTCCGTGGCTGAGGATTTATCTCCTGAAGTACTGGTATACCCAGTCCCTGACTTCTTTAGTATGGAACAGGGCCTTTTTCTTCTAGATGTGGCCACTGGTCTGTCAGGGTCCAAAAATGTATCATTTATCTGATATTCAACGGGTTTCTCCCTTTCGTAATCTCCCAAATCCCTGTTAAATTTTAGTAGCTTTTTGTCTTAAGTTTGATTCTCAAATACCAAAAGGTCCTTGGAGAGTTTATTCAAGCAGCTGACATAGTGGGATTGTCCCTCAAAGACCTTAACCTCCTCATATACTTTTTTAACCTCCCCGATATTCTCCTCAATTATATGTTCATAATAGGAGAACAAAATATTGAAAAATGTCATGGAGGCTTTTTGTTGAGCTAAACTCCATTCATTTATTAATATGTCATCCATTTTGTCAACCAAAGGCTGTATTTTCACCCTCAAACCTCTAGGGGTTATATTTTTACTTTGATAGGCTTCGAATAGCTTAAGATGCTATATATTCATGCGTAACGGTTTCATACTTTTGCCCAGTTTATTAAACAATAGATTGCAGCCATCAACTGGATACATATTGTTCATGTTGGCTATACCATTATCAGGTGATGCCAAACCAAAGACCTGTATATCATTCTTGTTGGCACATAAGCCTTGCAATATTGTGTTTAGATCCATGACAATAAGCTCACAATCCTCAACGTATTCAAAAAGCTATATAAAATAGCTGCAAAACTCACTGTATCCTGAAAGGAGAAAACATACAAAAAGCACTCAAATTTGTCAGGATGTGAAACCAAAAACACTCAGAAAACGGCATCCAAAACCATTAAAATATTCCAAATTAGCCACCCCAAAATAAACCCTTGAGGGAACAAACCCACCAGCCAGCTGCATAGAACTCAGCTCATCCAAAATCACATTTTACCCACCATATATATTGTATCTTGCCTATAATGAGTGACAACCATACTATAGCTGAAACATACAAGATACTATGTGTAAAAATGCAAAAAACATATCCCAACAGTCCAATGAACCAAATAGTTTTTCAATAATAAAAATAATATTAATCTGTACCAAAACTAGCCCAGAAAATGCTAACAGGAAAAGACTTAAGAGAATGACATATTCATATGTCCCCCTGGGCTTAATATCACACACAGATATCAGGAATGATACCAATTCTGTCCCTAACTGAACAGTTTAAGGACTACATATAACCATTTTCGTATCACCACCCAAAAAAGTGTATGTACAGAACTGTGCAAAGCAGCCCTTATATTATTCCACTCAATGGGGTCCAAATGAACCAAATATAGTCCCACCTCAAAAAAGGATTTCAATCGATACCATCAGTCCATTTGTGACAGAAACCTTTCCACTGCAACAAGCCAGTTAAAATCCTTACAAAAGATGTTCACGCAGAATCACCAGAGGGCCAAAACATGTCTTCCACATCAACCAGAACTAATACAGTCCTATAAAGGTTCCAGCGACTCCAACCACTATGATGTTTGACACCATATATCCACTAAACAAGGGCCCATATATAATCAATAGTTTCATCAGAAGTTATATGCACTGTTTACTTCCAAATGCCAGACCCTATACTACGACGTTCCAAGCTTCCCACAATGGGCCCAAACACGAACCCTTCCTCAGTTATCTAAACAAACAGATGTATCACAATGAGACTCTATCCATAAGCCCCGATTGAAAAGTTCACTGGAACCAAACCTAAGTGATTGAGGCCGCTGGTTTGGAGCCCCAACCATTACAGGAACTCATGTCCCAGTCCTTCCAATAAATGTATACAGAATCACAAAAATGTCAATGAAATGTGTCTTCACCTTCTGCCATCTACAATATGCAATCCCGTCGAAAATATCAATAAAACTAACCACTCTGATACAGAAACCAATATACGTAATAAGCTAAGGCCCATACGGAGCAGATAATATTCTCCAAAGGAAATATATACGTATTACCAAGTTCAAGCCACCAGTGACTAAGAGGCAAAAGTTGTAATGTCACCACAACACCAGCAAAATGTCTGATGTATAAGCCAACAAATTTTAACATGATCGTACCATCCCCATAAACTCTCAATAAATCTGATGACAAACGTCCAATATAATCTGGCTAAATATAACCAAACAGTTAGCCAAAGCCCACCTTGACTTCCAGACCATGTCGACAGGCGGCTCCAATAAAATATGCTCACTCATAGCTTGAAACCAAAGTAAGAACATCACGGGCTTGCTGTACTAAATGTACAAATGTTGACAACATGACTTAAATAAATCCAAGCGACTACAACACAGTCCCGGGAGGTGCAATCCATCCAAAATTATATATCTCTTCAATAAGAAACCAAGAATAAGTCCAGTTCATGAAGAATTCTCCATTGGGGAAACCAACAGAAAAAAGCTACAGCCACAGACACAGGCAGTGCAAACACTGAGCCAACAACGAGCCTAGCATCTAAATCCTCCAACAAATGTTTGCAAGTACGACAGGTGCAATCAGCCAAAGAACTATCAACAACCAAAAAAGGGCAACCAGCAGCAAAGTGTAGAAAGCACTCAATAACTTTTAATAAATAAAAGCTGCAGCTCCATATCCATAGAATAATCAGACCGGTTTCGGCATTTCTGCCTTCCTCAGTGAACAAACCATATTGACAGGAACCACAAGTATAAATATAATTAAATAATTACATAATTCCCCCTTCCTGTTACATCATATCCCCAAAGAGAAAATATCTCTACTCACTTCATCCATTGATGTGGTGTCTGCCAGGGACTGGGTCTCCCAACAGGAAAGATCAAAATTGTTGGAATACAAGAACAAAACAATGAATGAGGAGGGTGATACTATCAGGTTGGTGACAACCTATGGGAGAAACATCAGTTTATTCAAAAATGTGGTGGCTAACAACTGGAATATATTACTGGCCAATGAGGAACTGAGCTGGATTTTACCCGCCAGGTGCCAATTTCCCTTTTAAAGGGGAAGGACCCTCGGTTCATATTTTTCTCAATTCAAGCATGATAATATTGGGGGCACTCTGGGTCATCAGCTAACGATCACAGGGGACAAATTGCTGGGATCTTTCCCCTGTGGACACTGTTCCTTCTGTAAGCTTATGTTAAAGTCAGAACAATTTTCCAGTAAAGGTACGGGCCAAGTGTTTGACATCAGCTTTTTTGCTAACTGTGGAACAGGCTGGGTGTTCTATTTAGCTTGTTGCACCTGTTTGGTCTTCTATACAGGGCAAACCTCCCGTCCTTTACGTACAAGTATGTCGGAACATTTTAGCGACATATGTAATAAATGAATGACTAATGCTCTCTACAGACATTGGACATCCCATGACTCTGCAAGATTCACATTCATGGTTATTGATAAGATTCAGGGGGACAGGAGCAATAAAGTGGGTTGGCATTCCATCCTAAATTACAAAGAAAAGAAATGGATAATCAAGTTGGGGGGGCTTTTCTCTCCGTGTCTAAATGACCAATTATAAGTGAATAGAGATATTTTCTCTTTGTGGGATATGATGTAACAGGAAGGGGGAATTATTTAATTATTTAATTATATTTATATTTGTGGTTCCTGTTAATATGGTTTGTTCACTGAGGAAAGCAGAAATGCCAAAACCGGTCTGATTATTGTATTGTACATGGAGCTGCAACTTTTATTTATTAAAAGTTATTGAGTGCTTTCTACACTTTGGTGCTGGCTGCCCTTTTTTTGGATGTTAACACTAAGTAAGCACCCATACCTCATCCAGTTATAAGCACCCTCCATTCTTTTCCCTTGTAAGGCATAAATTAAGGACCTGCAACCATGGATAGGCATTCTCCTGCTATCTCTGCATCTACCTTAGTGAACGTGGGCATCCTGAGTCAGTATGTGAGAGGTGTAGTTACACAGTGTCATTGGATGCAAGACACTCACATACAAACACAAAAAATGACAGATAGGTTGTCAGTGACACACACACACACACACACACACACACACACACACACACACACACACACACACACACACACACACACACACACACACACACATATGTAACTTACCAAAACCTCAAAGGCCTCTCAGCCGCAGTCCTCAGAAACTCCACATGCACATAAACAAGACAACTCCCACCACAACATATAAAACCACATCTCATTGTGTCTCAGCTACCAGGACCCTAAGGTGCAACACCACACAACTCAATATTTTGATCATAGAAAACTCTACTATGAGACACACTGATATCTCTCTCTCACCAGAATAGCTAAGAAGAAGGTTATAGTTAGTTGTCTGTCAGAGGCTAGGATTTGCCAGATCATGGAAGCACTCAGGTCACAAAACCCCAAGTACCAGTATAACTCAGTCATAGCCCATGTGGACATAAATGACCTAAGATATACCTCCCCGAATTATATGAAGAGACATGATTGAGCACTCAGAATATGTGTCACTGGCAGGTATAAGCCTAGCATTGAGCAGCATTCTACTTTCTCCATGGATGATGCCACGATACCAACATAAAATGATTAACTTTAATAATTGGCTTTGCTACTGGTGTTATTTCAAAGGGGTCCAACATTTGTCAGCCTGGGAGAACATGATTAACAGGCCATGCTGCTTTGCCAGGGATGATCTTCCCCTGTCACCACAAGCTTTTCAGATATGGACCAAATATTATCCACCCCTATAGTGCCTTTTCTAGGCACTGCCAAGCAGACAAAGCTTCCAACATAGCAAAATCTACTCAGGATAAGCTAAAGTTCAAGCTTAGCTCAATCCTAGGAGTCTTAACAAGAAACTACATTCCCTGAATGCATTCCTCACCCTGGAGAATGCTGACGTCTGTGCAGTTACTGAAACATGGTTCAAATCCACAGAAAGCACCCTGGCAGTACATGGCTATAATACTTTTCACACCTTCCAATCACCCACTGAATATGAAAGGCCAAAAGGTGGAAGTGTGTCCATCAACATAAGTATAGCCACACCTCAAGACCTGTCAAACAGTATGACATGCTTGAGCTGCACCATGTCCAACTAACCATAGAAAAAATCCATTACCATATCCTTGCTAGTTACAGGTCCACCACCATGAACCAGGAAACCCATACATCATACCTGAATTTACTAGAATCACTTACCATTCAGACCAATACCATACTCATGGGTGATTTCAACTACCCCTCCATTAACTGGGAAGCATACATGACCACTAACATGCAGGCTCACAGATTTCTAGACTTTGTCAATGCAAATGTCCTGGAGCAGCTAATCTGCACTCTCATTAGGGTACAAATTTCCTACACCTGGTACTCACAGATATGGGAGAGCATTGCACCTCCCTCCCCCTGAGTGTGATGTCTTCACTAGCTGATCAGATCACAAATCGATCTCCCTTGAAATAAATATAAAACTAGAACCACCACCTGACCCCAAAACCTTTAAGAGCTTTTCTACAACAAAAGAAAGAAAATCCTGTTTAGAAGTAAGAAAGAATGTGCACAGCAGAGCAATAACTCCTTCATTAGACTAAATAAGAAAATCATGGGACTAATCAAGTCTTCAAAATCAAATTTTGAGGGAAAAGTAGCCTCCCAAGCTATGGATAACCATAAGACATTTTTCAGTTATCTCCACAATCTTAAGGACAGCGCCCAACGATGTTATAAATGGCATAACCTGTACTCAGCCAGAAGATATAGCAAATCTGCTGGCCAATAAATTCAGCTCATATTTCACCTCCCCATCACTTCCAGTTACCCCCTAAGAAATACCCTCCACCATTCCTCTACCATTTATCACCAAAGGATAGGTCACCACTGTGCTCTCTAAAGCTAAAACACGGCTTAGATAGGTCCCAACAATATTCCAGGATGCCTCTTAAATAGTTTGAGACAGTACCTATCAGGCCCACAAGGATCCGTATTTAACCAGAGCCTCTAGACTGGCTTTGTCCTTGTGGAGTGGAGGGCAGCAACAGTCATCACTCTTCATAAAGGGGAACTATCAACAGACCTGGGAAACTTCAGATCCATAAGCTTGACTAGTCTTATATGCAAGGCCATAGAAAGAATAATCATAGACCAGATAAATAACAACATAGGAAACCTCAAAACACTGAACCCAACCCACTTCACCTTTGTCAAGGGCAGGTCATTCCTGCTTAATCTGGAGGACTTCTTTGAGAAAGCCACTAGGGCCATGGATGAGGGTAAAACAGCTCATGCTGCCTACCTTGACCTGGCTAAGGCATTTGACACAATTCTTACCAAATAGATAGCTAAATTGCTCAAAAACAGGATACATGCAAGAGGACAGTTACTAATGGTTTGCCACAGGACTCAGTGCTGTAACCTCTCCAGTTTGAAATATACTTCTGTGAAGTCAAGGCCTTTGGCTGACTGAGTTTGCTGATGACTGTAAGTTGGGGACAGTCACTGAATCCTCCAGTGATATAGATATCCTTCAGAAGGGTATGACTCAGCCAACTAATTGTTGCCAGAGCCATGGCCTACAACTAAATACAAAAAATGCATAATCTTACGCTTTTAGAAGTCAAATACCCCTGTAAATTGCAACATTAACTGTACACCCCTAAGAGTGGGTTCAGAAGTGAGAGATCTAGGTACAAGGATCGAAAGTATCTTGAATTTTGACTGCCATGTGTCCACATTGGTGAGGAAGTCCTTCTAGTTACACAGCTTATAAGTAAAGCATGGCATTCAGATCCAAGGGAGTTATAGTCCAACTGTATTCAGCCTTCATCAGACTAATAATCAAGTATAATGTACCTTTGCACATGCACTTGACCAAGCACTTGCAACAGCTGGAGTGGCCTCAGAGGTTCCTTACAAAAAATACAGGGTGTAAACAACATATCTTATGCAGATAGACTGAAGCCCCTATCCCTTTTCTCTGTCTCCTACTGACTATTAAGGGGTGATCTAGGCCTAACCTACAAGGCACTCACAAATCCAGCCATGATGGAACTGTTACACATTCACAAGACAAACTGCACAAGGGTCACCCAATCTAGAGATCAAAACCTGGTCTGTGACATGAACAAAACATGAAAGGAGAGACACATATGTGTGTCAGAGATTACCCCTTCCCTGGAACAGGCTTCCTATTCATATAAAGCAGAGCCCTTCCCTGACCCTCTTCCAATCGCAGTTTGGATCAGTGAATGAGGAATCATCAATTCACACCTGGGGTGGTGCCCACGTCCCCTAGAGATAGGGACAGCCTGTAAAATACTCAAAGGCATAGGCACAAACCTAAGCCATCTTCCAGTCCTTAGGGATTAAAAATCAGGTAAAATTCAGATAATAATGGGTAGATGGGTAAGGACTCTTAAGCCAATAGCCTAGTAATTTCCTATGAACCTATGAATCTATTTACATTAGTTGAGTAAGACATGCATTCAAACAGTGATTATTACCCATATTGTAATAAAACTGTGGCTCTAAAAACATCATGACCCTGCCCGAGCCTCATGCACACTTGCTAATTCAGTCATTAGCTGGGTATTAACTCAGTCTCTAAGCACCCCAGCAAAACTGTTCAGTCCAAATTTCTTTATAATTAGAAAAGCAAGGGGAGAGACTCTTCCAAAGTCTAAAAAGCTAATGGAAAAAGATGAATTGCTTAAATTGCAGGATAGTCAGTACTTAGCAGATTTTTTTTAATGATATTAATGGTTTGCAAAGTGACAACCCCACAGACTTTTAGCTGCATTTTCAAATCACTTTGCTGGTACCAAACACTATGCAAGTTCCCTGAAGTCACAGAACAGTAAAGTAACAACTCCAAAGATATTTCAACTGATTATGAACAAATCATTTTTAGTTATTGAACACACAGCCCATTATCCTGTCACTTCCACTGTCTGAGTAAGGTCATTGTTAATTGCCTATCTTACTTACTTTTAAGACTTTCTTATTAAGTGAAATGGACAAATAAAATCATGTAAGCTATGTAGAAATTGTCTTTGCCTTAAACTGCTCAAGGCAGGTGACACTACGCTGTCCTTTTCATTCTGTCACATTTTAACTTTACATTTGTCTCTAGTTAGTTTCCACCTCTTTCAAAAACAGTAAAAATTGCACAGCTACCAAAAAGGGATTATCAAAATTATTAACAAATTCAAACCAATATCTTTATCTGTAGTCTACCAATATTACTGGAACAGTGGTAATCTTGAAAGTAAGACACATCTTATATCAAATGAATTCTTTTTTAATGTTTTTATTTGATTTTTACACATTCCAACAATAACCTAACAATATGAAACAAAATAAAACAAAACTATATACAAAAGTCCATAACAATAATTATATATACAAAACCATTAGTACTTTTCTAATAGATCATTTAATTTCTGCCAGGCTATGTACTGATGAGTTACATTTCTAGTTTTCGTCTTTATGGTCTCTAATTCATTTTTACAAACAGATTTGGCTAGACAGATAAATTCACTAGTAAAAGAGAGAGTAGTTTTGTATTTCCAGTTTTTAGTTATAGCTTTCCTAGCAGTAGCTAGAATAGACCAAAGAAGAAGCATTTGCGATACTGGAATAACATCTGGGATTGGGGCACTGAATACTATCAATTAATCTTTTATAGTACAATTATCTAACCACAATGCTTGGCAAAAGTTTGTAAAATCAGTCCAGAAAGATGACACTGTGTTGCATTCTATGATCATATGAACCCAATCTGTATCAAGGGCTTCGTTGTATTGTCAGCATTTTATTTTTTCTGATTTATATATAACAGCACTTTTGTGAGGTGTTAGAAAACCCTGTGTAAAAAATTCCAAGTATAAATCTTCCAGTATAGAGAGCACACTGATTTTCCTGCAGATTTTAAGGATATTTTCTTACTTTTCTCAGAAAATTATTTTTTATTTATTTTTGTTGAGTAATTCCAGTGTGGTGGTGCTGCGGTAGCGTTGTCGCCTCACAGCAAGACGTTGTTCCGTTCGATTCTCAGCTAGAGCGTCTTCTGTGTGGAGGCATACGTGAATAGGGCGTGCATTCATTGAAGGTTGTGCGTTAGGGCTGGTAACCCGGTGCATAAAAATCTACTACCAATCATTAGCGGACCGGAGTTCCGCTGTGGCGACCCCTAACCAGGAAAAGCCGAAAGACACAAACAATTCCAGTATGACAATTCGGGGGAACAAATTAAATTCTAATAATCTTATATATGATTGACAAGTATGACTTACCTTTAGATGAATTATTATTTATATTAGAAAATAATTCTAGGATTTTTTAAATAGTTTTAGTTTGTATGTCTAACACTTTTAATTTTGTCTTGAATATTTTCCTTACATATTTGTATATCTAACCAACTACTATTTTCCAGACTGTATCTAGCAATCAGATAATCAGTTGAGTGTATTTTATTCCTGTTCAGAAATTGATGCCAATAAATTAAATTACTATTCTTTAAGGCTAAAATTTTCCTTGTATTAAAATATATTAAGCATCCATTTGTGAAAGCTATAGGAAATAATGTTATTAGTAGCTCTTTGAATAGATAATTCAAATTCATAAATCTCTTGCATATTAATAGAACTTGATTTAAGAAAGGGTACAGAGTAAACTTATGTTTTTTTCATTTAATATACAGTCTTTTAAATCCCAAAAAAGGTACTGATATCCAAATTTGTAAAAGTTTATATTACAGATTTGTTAATATCTACTAATTTATTTTCATGTATTGCTTTCCAACAGGAAGTATAAGAGGAGTCAAGACACTGGAGGAGTACTTTAATAATTACAGATTTAGGCTATAAGTCAATATTGGGGGAAACCAATGTCTCCCACTTTCCAACTTTTGATGTGCCAGTCTGAGGAGAGTCTTGCTTTTTTGGGATACCATAAGAATGTAGTAAAATAAAGTTTTTTTTTTACTTTTTTAGAAGGGGAAGAATTAATGACTAACTAAAAAATAAGATTTTTGGTAAGATTATCATTTTGATCAATGTAAGTCTATCCTCAAATGCGAAAAATAATTTATTCCAGTTGTCTGTTAATTTGGATATTGTATCAAACAGGTTTTGGTAGTTAACTAAAATTGATTTTTTGTTATTAGTCTCAGTAGTAATTCCTAAGTATTTTAACTGTAAATTGCCCCAGTCAAATTTTTGAAAGAGTTTAGCTTAATGGTTATCCCTTTGTTTATAAGCAAGGTTTTTGTTTTATTGTGCTTAAATTTCAGATCTATTCAAAATAGTCCATAGAGCTAACTATATTATCCAATGAGAGTTCAATATTACCACTAGCAAGCAGAATGTCATCAGCAAAACGTTGAAGTTTAGAAAATAATTTTTTACTTATTTTAAAACCTTTAATGTTTATGTTAGATCTTATATAGTTAGCAAACAGTTCTATAATAAGTGCAAACAGCAAAGGTGATAAAGGGCATCCCTGTTTGGAACCTTTTAAGATATCAAAGGGGCTAGATATAAAGGAGCCTATTTTGATAAAAGTAATTGAATTATCGTAATTTATTTATTTTATTTAACATTTGTTTACTGGGAAAGTCCGACTTGGAACAAAGCCAATTTTCAGTGGAGGCCTGGGGAGAAACACTCCAGACGCATGTCTATGTAACATGGGAAGAAACCAGAATACCCAGATGAACACAGGAGGACATGCAGACTTCACACAGAAGGCACTCCAGCAGAGAATCGAACCGGAGAACCTCTTGCTGTGAGGTGACAATGCTACCGCTGCACCACTTTATTAAATCAGTGGAAAAGTTATATTCATTTAGTACTCTGAACAAGTATGACCAATTCACAGAGTCAAAAGCTTTATCCATATCTAAGCTTATTATGGATAAGGCACAGCACGACCATCCATGTAAAACAAGGTTTATTACTTCAAGCTTTCGAGTTGAAACTCTTTTTCAAGAATATTAGATGTACTCTTAACTTCTTCAAAAGCATTTAATAAAAATTTTAAAATATTATCAGGCAAAAGTTTATATAGTGAAACACTATAATGATCAGCAAGCTGAATAAACACACAATGGACATTCAGCGATCAAAAAGCCTTTACTTTCACGCCATAAAATCTGGTACCTCCGCCATTCACCTTCAAAGATGTACTCTTAACTTCTACAAAAGTATTTAATAAAAATTTTAAATATTATCAGGTAAAAGTTTATAAAGCTCAGGAATTATCCCATCCATACCTGGTGCTTTATTAGTTTTAAGATTTTTAATTTGGTCTTTTAGTTTCATAAAGGAAAAATACTTTATCAATGTTGCTTTTTCTGTTCTTTTGATAGTTTATTATGTATATTTTCTTTTAAAAAACTATCCAATAGTTGCTGTTACTCAGGTTTGACTTTGCTTTATTAATTTCTTCATAATGTTTGCTAAAACATTTAATATATCTTTCAGATCTGTAGCTTTAATAGCCTTTTCCATTATTTATAAACAGTCTCCTTGATATGGTTTATTTTATTCATGTTTTTTGATCTAATAGCTATTCTATGAAGGCTCTTGGGATTTATTGAATATGACTGTAATTTTAATTTTTTTTTCTAGATTAATGGAAATCATGATGTAAGATTTCTATGTATTTCTGAGTTAGATTTTTCAACTGTGTGCTTGCAGCTTTATCACTGGGTTTATGGTTTAATTTTAATTTATCAATTTCAGCTTGGAGAGCATTTAACTCTTTAACCCATTCCTTTCTTTTACAAATATACCAGTTCTTTACTTTACCATATAAGTGAACTTTGAACGTGTCCTATAGTATGACATCAGTGGACTCATCATTATTGTTAAATTCCATAAATTGATTTATCTCTTTTAATAACCATTCATTAAAGCCTTCTATTTTAGTTATATATGCTGGGAATCTGTAGCAAGACATTAAATTGTTTGGACTTAAAGGTAATTTGTAGTCATATAAGGAACATGAAACGATTAGTACCTCCTCTATTTTGAAGTATAATGCATTGGATACTACGACTTTAAAAATATTGGTTTGAGTCCCAAATCAAAAAGAAAAGTGAGTATATTTTAAAGAACATTTAGTTTTAAATCTGGTATATCTCTCATATACATTGTTTTAATATAATGATTTAAATATTTTGCTACTGAAGATAGCCTGATTTGTTTAACATTTGTAGTGTCTTTGTCAGATAGAATTAACTTAAAATCACACTTCTCCTTTAGAGTATAGTGGTATAATATCTAAGTATTTCTTAACTGTTTTAGAACCAATCCCAGGGATCCAATAGGTATTTATAAGGGTGTAATATTTTTTATCAATTTCTATTACCAAGGCCAGCATACCATTCTTGTTAGAATAGGAATCTATCATTGTAGGTAGACCTGACTTTTTTTTCTAGGGAATAAGAACACCTCTTCTTTTTGAACCAAACTGAGAGCCAATTAAAACTGAATAATCTTTTAACAACACTCTATTAAAATCTTTAGTCAATAAATGAGTTTCCTGTAGAAAAATAATGTCTGCTTTATGTAGAGTTAAATACTTATTTAAACTATCCCTCTTTAAAGAGTTATTTAACCAATTTATATGTAATGAAAGGCATTTATATGTCGGCATCTATTGTAACAATAGGTATAGAAACTACTATGAAATTATTTAGTGCATTAAGCATTACACTAACAAAAGAGCAACTTGTTATGGAAGAACACAATAAGGATGATGTGAAAAATTCAGAATTAAATACATTTAACCTCCAACATGGAATAAAATATTCCAGGCTTGATGAAAAGTTCATACAAGCCACTTAATAATGACACCATAACACAACCAATCACATTGTTGCTACTTCTTCTATGTACACAAATTGAAATGTTCTAAATGTTTTATTCTTTTTAAGAAGATATTAAATTAGAAAACAAACTAAAAAACTATTCAACAAGGTTAATATATAATAAGACATATCAAATAAAAGAACTTTAAATAACTATTCATTTATAACAATTATCATTAATTATACATAACATGTATCTATATATTAACTATCATATTGCAGATATGCTCAGACCATTAATGCTTGAAATATTTATATGAATTAAGAAAATCTGTGTTATGAGTAAATAATGTCTTTTTAAGGTACACGTGCCTGCAATTTAACCAGAATAACACTAGTGTCCTATATGAACAATGTTGTATAACAAACAGATTACCTGTACTTATTACACTTTGTGAAAAGGTTATGAACCATTACCTATATTAACATTTTTCCTATGTAAATTCCTTACATTTCTACCACATTCACTACAAAAATCTCATAACTGATTACAAATTCTCATCCTATCTCTCACACAGACTAGAAGCTTGTGAAAACAGCCTGCATAGATTTTGACTATTTACATACATATTCATTATCTGACAAGACTGATTTATTAAAACAGACTGCTAATGTCTGTATTTTATACAGAAATGTAAGTTATCTTAATGAAATTGTATGTGTTTTTGAACTTATGTTATTCCACTATTCCCTATATAAAACACATAGTGAGTCTTCTGACTAATAAAGTGGTGCTATAGCATTATCTAGTAGGAACAAATGCTTCAGCTAGGAATAATACTCATTAAAAACTTTAGAATTACATTAAAAACAGTGTACCAGCTACAGAGGGAATAGGACACTCAGTAGTGATGCTAAAAACATTTAACACAAATTTCTACTCAACTATTTATTGTACAGTTGTGTATTGTGTTTGAGGTTTAAAGAGAACCCCACTATGTATCCAATATCAGCTATGTACCCTTTATTCATCATTTCACTTGTTCCCCTCTTCAATAATTAAACAGATGTTCCAGGTGTATATAGATAAAATAAGCCATTCAGAAGTCTAATGGATTAATATTACATTAAATTGCACTACTTACAGTTTGTCCTTAATGCTGGGAAATATCATTTTAAAAGCCAGAGTATTTAAAAGTCCATTTTATCAATCCTTTCTGTGTTCTGTAAGCTTCCTGCTTCTGAGAGATTAAAGGTCATGTTGAACTTCCTCTCTGACTCAGGAACTGCTCAGGAAGGATTCAGAGTGAAGCAGAGACACGCAGAAGCTTGTCACAAACTGAAAACATTCTCTAAACAAACAAGTAATTTGGCAGGAAAATAGACTGAAAATAAAGTCTTTCAACATAGAAGGCTTGTGGACACATTCTGCAAACCACATTTTAATGGAAACCTTTTTTAACATCAAATAAGCAGGGGAAAGTTATACAACCTTAATAACATCACTAGAAAGAAAAGAAAGTTAAAAACACATCAATGCACACATTTTAACTATATCCCTACTGTCAGTAACAGTATATGTAAATAATGTATTAAATATTAAAAATTAAAACAGTAACAAATTTTAACATTCCTTTCTACACACATACGTTTACCAACAGTCAAACCAACCCCCAAACCAAACTCGTTATGTTAAAGAATTGTTGAAAAGGAAAGAGTGAGAGGACAGAAAGACGAAAAGGAATTAAAAATACAAAAAAGTTTGAGTATGGTATTTCCCTTTAGATTCATAATAGTTTAGTTAAAATAAGCTTATCACTATATATTTTACACCCTCTAGTGGAAACGGTAGCATTGTCGCCTCAGTGGGGGGTTGGCCTAATGGTTAAGGTGTTTACCTTACAGACACAAGGTGCAGGGTTTGATTCTCACATGGGGTAACTGGCTAGGCTTAACATGGCCGGAAAGGGCAGGTAGCCTAGTACTAACCTCTGAACCTATGAACACCAAGAGGTTCTCCCATTCAATTCTCGGCTGGAGCGCCTTCTGTGTGGAGTCTGCATGTCCTCCGCACAGTCAAGTGGCGTTTGAAAGACATGCGTGAATGGGCATGCCTTCATTGAAGGTTGGGCACCAGGCTGGCACCTCGGCACCGTAAAAATCTACTGCCAATCATTAGTGGACCGGAGTTCCATTGTGGTAACCCCTAACCGGGAAAAGCCAAAAGAAGAAGAAGTAGAAAAACTGCATATTACAGTTACAGGGAGACTAATATTGAAATTAATGTAATGAAGATAGAAAAGTATTACCTTTAGGGGATTTAATTTAAAAGATGTTTTAGAAACAGACTATTTTAAGACAAATGAAATATAAATAACTAACAAGTACTTTTACTTGTCTCTGTGCTTTTTTTGTCTCTTTAACTGACCAATCATTCTTTGAAGCCTGTCTTTTTAAAGATACATTCAGGTCCATATCATCAGTACAATTACGTAAATTGTTTTTTCTGGATGAAGGAAACTACATCTTCTAAGGAATCACTTGTTTTTCCCTTTGGCAATAATAATCTTAGTTTTGCAGGGTATATTAGATGAGTTTTTATTTGGCTTTCTTCTGTGATAACAGAGGAATTCAAGCTTTTCTTTTTGAAACCACCAGAGAGGAATAGGCATTGTCAAATGTAATGAAAGAACCACCAAGTTTTATGAGTGAAGCAAACCAGGCTGTTTTCAAAACTGGATTCTTGTCTTGACTAGAAATAAATTTGACCATTATAGATCTTGGATTTGAAAGTTCTGCATGTGAATTGTTTTTACTACTGTTTTTGCTACTTTTCTGCAAAAAAAAATGTAAGCCTGTTTCCTACCTTTCCTGTAACTAGTGTTCCAGATACAGATTTGCTGTATCCAGGACTTTATGTAAGCTTCTGAGCCCCCCCCCCCCCCAAGCCTTTCTGTGTTGGAAGGAAGCCTTCTAGCTTATCAGTGGGAGTAGTAAGCACTAAGTAACCTGTCTACCACATAAGGAGTGGTTCTGGCCCAGAAATTGTAGTTATTGGCTGTTTGGGCAATCTCTTCCATCTCTCTCAACTTTCTGATTTGAAAGCCTGCATTTGCACTTGTTTCTGTCCTGTAACTCATCTAGTGCAGATACAGATTCTTAGTTTTAGCACTTAAATTTGCTTATTCGTGCTCAGTACTTGTTCAGAACTTGTAAGCACTAAATAAGCTACTAATTGGTATAGCACTCAATCTTCCTCATTACCTAGAGGAAAGCAGTTTTTGTACTTACTTTCCTCACTTGTACTTACTTTCCTCACTTGCTTACTTTTATTCAGGCATGTCCAAGGGACAGCTCCCAGTGTTCTCTCCTGTCTATCTGATGAATCTGGGCATCTTGAGGCAATGTAGAAATTGCCTCATGTACACAGACAACCCTCTCCTCCTACCACCCAACACTACAACCTGTGAGAGATGCACTTATCTAGCCAAACTGGAGGTAAAGCTCTCTCCAACCAAGACTGAACTTGACAGTCATGAGGAAAAGGTAAACATTTGCACCACACCACACTCATCACATAGTCTCATTAAATATACACCACCAAAATCCACACATAGTAACACAAAAACATTCATGGAGGCTCTCAATAATAATCTGTCTAAGCAACAGAGACCTCCAAAGCAGAAACGCAAGCAACCTCCGTCCCCAACACAACCGAAATGACACGTAGCCCACAGACTCAGTGTGCAACTCAACCACAGCCAATAAGGCAAAACAATGTACCCAACACACTAGTCATAGGTGACTCTATAGTCAGGCACACTGATGTCCCACTTACTAGGCTAAACAAGGAGAAGGTTACTGTCAGTTGCCTGTCGGGTGCCAGGATCTGCCACATAACCCAGGCACTCAGGTCACTCCACAACAAGTACAAATATGACTCTGTCACTGTCCATGTTAGTGTGAATGACCTGAGACATACCTCCCTGGACTACATGAAAAGAGACATGGAAGAGCTCTCCGATCTTGTAGCCCAGGTAGGTATGACCCTAGCCCTGAGTAGCATTCGGCCATCTCCCAGAATGATACCGCAGTACAAGGACAAAATGATTGACTTCAACAATTGGCTAAGCTTCTGGTGTAATTCTAAAGGGATCCAGTATCTGTCTGCTTGGAATGACATGGTCAACAGACCATGTTGCTTTGCCACAGATGGCCTGCACCTGTCGCCCCTGGGATTCCAGATACTGGCTAAGGCTCTTGCTGCCACTATAGTGCCTTTTTTAGGCAAGGTTCAAATAACAAATTCACCACCATAACAGGAACAGGCAAGCAAAAACTGAGGGTAATGCTACTCAATGCTAGAAGTCTAAATCTCAAAATGCACTCACTCGAGGCACTCCTTAAAATGGAGAGCATCGATATCTGTGCAGTGACTGAGACCTGGTTCAAGGCTCCAGAGAGCACCCCTGCACTACCAGGCTATAACTCATACCACACGTTTCGGCCACGTAACCTAGACAGAAACACCAAAGGAGGAGGTGTGTCCATATTCATTAAGGATATCCACACCTCCAGGCTAGTTGCTCAGCATAATGCATCCGAGGTTATCCAAATGCAACTAACTCTGGGCAAAACTGCAATCCAAATTGTAGCTTGCTACAGATCCCCCACCATGCCCCAGGATTCCCACTCCTCTTTTCTTGATGTACTGGAAAATATTAGGGTTCAACCAAACACCCTAATAATGGGTGACTTCAACTACCCCACCATTAACTGGGAAAACTACTCATGTACCAACTCCTTAGCTCAACCCTTTCTGGAATTCATAAACTCTAATGCTCTGGATCAACTTACCCACACCCCCACAGGGGCAACAATATCCTAGACCAAGTCATTACCAACATGAGTGACCGGTGTTCCACACCTGAAGTCAATTCCTTGTTGGTCCGATCCGACCATAAGCTAATCACCCTTGATATCCACATCTCGCCCCCATCCCCCATTAAGGAAACAACAGTAAAAACTTTTGCCAAAACCAACTTCATGCTTCTTAAGACAAAAGTGGTGAACTTCATGACACCCATGCAGATGGACGATACAGTTACAACTGCTGAATCCTACACAAATGCACTCTATAAGCACTTACACGAGTGCATGGATCGTGCTATCCCAAACAGAACCAAGACGCTATCCTCCAAAAAAAGGAAGCCAATCTGGTGGTCCCCTGCCATAAACAAACTGTACAACAGAAGGAAAAAACTGTTGCAAAAGAGAGTAAAATCCCATGAGTGGAGGAGCTCCCCTGGTTGGCCTCAGTAAGAAGCTGAGATCCCTTATAAGATCTTCCAAAGCTTGCTATGAAAACAAAATTGCCACTAATTCCAAGGACAACCACAAAGCATTCTATAGCTATGTCAAGAATCTCGATGGCAACACCCAGATCTGCTCTGAGTTACAGCACAAAAGCAAGAAAATTACAGAACCAACTGATATTGCCAACATCCTGGCAGATAGGTTCACTGCTAACTTTACCCCCCCCCCCCTCACCCCCTGAAGGGCCCATATCTATACAGGAAGAATGCAGAGTCCCTGTAATCACAATTATGCAGATAAAAGCTGCACTCTCTAAAGCCAAAAACACAGTATCCATGGGACTGGACAACATCCCAGGCTGCGTTTTACATGAACTTCAGAACAAACTGGCTCCCCACTTAAGCATCATGTTCAGTAATAGCCTTGCATCAGGCTTTGTGCCCACTGAATGGTGCACAGCAACAGTTATCCCACTCCACAAAGGGGGAGCCACCATGGGAATTATCGACCTATTAGCCTGACGAGCCTGGTCTGCAAGGCCATGGAATGTATCATCATGGAACGCATAAACAAAGACATTGGTAACCTCCAAACTCTGGATCCTCCCCAGTTCAAGTTTGTGAAAGGCAGATCATGCCTCCTGAACCTGACTGACTTCTTTGCAGCAGTCACCAAAGCTGTAGATGTGGGTAAGGTGGTTCACACAGCCTATCTTGACCTTGCCAAGGCTTTCGACATCATCCCCCATTCTGGAATTATAGCTAAACTCACTAAACTAGGTATAAATCCCTATGTCACAAGATGGGTTGCCAACTGGCTCACTGACCTCAAAGCAGTGACAAGTGGAGTACCACAAGATTCCGTCCTGGGACCTCTCCTGTTTGGCATTTACTTCTCTGAAGTACAGGCTAACACAGAAGGCCTCTGGCTAATGAAGTTCGCAGATGACTGCAAACTAGGAGCCATAGTCAAGTCCCCAAATGATGTGGACATCCTACAGAAGGGCCTCGCTGAGACAGATGCCTGGTGTCAGAGCCATGGCCTCAAGCTCAATGCCAAAAAGGGCCGTGTCATCCCCTTTAGTAAAAACTCTGTACCCATGAACTACCACATAGGTAGCAATCTACGTAACACTGAATGCGTGATAAGAGACCTTGAGACCCAGGTGGACAGTAGTCTCTCCTTTGATAGTCACATTGCCACAGTAGTCAGGAAGTCCTTCTATGTGGCACACCTCATCATAAAAGGGTTCTCATCCAGGAAAAAAGAGGTCATTGTTCCCCTCTACTTGACACTCATTAGACCCATTATAGAGTACAATGCCCCTTTTGGAATGTACCTCACAATACAACTGCAGTAGCTGGAAAGGCCACAGAAGTACCTCACAAAGAGGATTACTGGCCACAAACAAGTGCCCTACACTGACTGCCTCAAAAAACTCCAGCTTTACTCCATAACATATCACCTACTACAAGGTGATCTCTGCCTAACATATAAAGCTATGGCAAACCTAGAGCTGTTGGACATGCTACACCTAAAGAAATCCCAACCCCTCCGAGCTACACGCTCTAGGGACCTAAACCGTGTCACCACAATAAACAGGACATGCTGGAGGGATAGATTCCTGTCCCAGAGACTTCCCATACTCTGGAACAGGCTACCCATCTATGTCAAGCAAAGTTCTTCTTTACCACTCTTCAAGAAAAATCTTGATGAGTGGATGGGAAATAGGAAATACACCCCAGGGATCACTTCTGTGTCTCTGCTCAACAGTGGCACAGGAAAATAACTTTCCTAGTACCTACCTATGAACCTATGAACCTATGTCACTACAGTTGAAGATCTATGAATCCTCTCTATGTCCAAATGACAGGGCTTCAGGAAGGTTTAATGTTTTATGGATCCAAATGGATAAGAAATTTACCATGCTATCTCCTTCTATTTTCTTAGGGACTCCATAAATTCAGATATTGTACCTCCTTGACCTGTTCTCCAGGTCATCAGTTTTTTCCAAGCACTTGTTGTTTTGTTTAAGAATAAAATCAGTGTTATGTTCTCCTTCTGTAAGACTGATGTGTCTGTCAGTGTTAAAATCCTCCATAGCAGATATCTGGAATGTCTGTTGTTTCACTGCTTACTTGATTAATTCAGTCTGCTTTGTACAGTCTTTTTTTATGTTGTCAACTTTGGAATCCAGTTTAACTAGTTTTAAGGATAGGTCTTGTATACTACAAATAATAGACTGTAACTCTTTCTTCACTGAATATTCTTGTGAAACTACTTTAGAGTGGTTCTTCTTCATTTGATAAATCTTTATCTTGAAGTTTTTACAGGAATATATTTGAAATGTAAATTATTTTTCAACCAAAATGTCCCAAGAAGTTTCCAACACAATATTCCAGCGTATTTGAATGATTTTTGATGAAAATGATAATTTAAACCTGTCAAAAATGTATAGGAGAAGCACAGCAAAATTCCTGTGCTGCTAACTGCTTGCCATCTTGGCCACGCCCCCTATTTCAAATGAATTCTTCACTGAAGCAAAAAGTATTACAAAATGTGACATTGGTTCAGATGGAGATGAGAGGAAGTAACTGCATAAAATATAAGCCTGTCAATTATTATTATTATTGTTATTATTGTTGTTATTTGACTTTTTAAGCATGACCGTTATCAGTGTGTGTATGCAAGCCAAAAGCTGGAAATGCACATTCAAAAGAAGTGTCATGTATAACAGGTCAGAATAATAGCTTTCTATCATAGGTTCATAGGTTCATACTAGGCTATCTGCCCTATGGCATTTATAAGCCTAGCCAGAGTGTGTTTGGCTTTCGCCACACATTTTAAATTAATTTTGCTATGCCCTTTTAGAGTTAGTATACTGTGCCTCTGTCTAACAGTGACACAGAAGTGACGATCTCCCATCCACACATCAAGATTCCTCTTGAAGAGAGTCAATGAGGGACTCTGCCTAACCTGGACTGGGATTTTATTCCAGAGTGAAGGGAGCCTCTGGGTTATGAATCTGTCCCTCCAGCATGTCCTATTTATTTCAGTGCTGAGGTTCAAGTCTCTCGAGCGTAGCTCGATGGGATTTGGATTTTCTGAGGTGCAGCATGTCCATTAATTCGGGTTGGACATGGCTTTATATGTCAGGCACAGATCGCCTCTGAGCAGGCGGTATGCCACTGAGTAGAGCTGGAGTTTCTTTAACCAGGCAGCATATGGCATCTGTTTGAGCCCTTTGATCCTCTTGGTGAGGTACTTTTGGGGTCTTTCCAGTTGCTGCAGGTGTCTGGTAAGGTACATCCCAAAAGGGGCATTGTACTCAATTATGGGCCTGATGAGGGATGAGTAAAGAGGCATGATGACCTCCCTGATCTAGATGTGAATCCCTTCATAATTAAGTGGGCTATATAAAATGTTTTTCTAACCACTTTGGCCACGTGGTTGTCAAATGAGAGATTGCTATCAACTTGGGTCCCCAGGTCCCTAATTACTTCTTCTGTACTTAATGGATTACCACCTATGTGGTAATTTGTGGGCACTTTGTTTTGCCAGAGGGATGACTATACACTTTTGGCATTTAGCTTGAGGCCATGGCTCTGGCACCAGTTGTCTGTTTCTATGAGGCCCTTTTGGAGGATGCTTGTGTTGGCTGGAGAGTCTATTATGGTGCCCAGTTTGCAGTCATCTGCGAACTTGGTCAGCCACAGTCCTTCCGTGTTGGCCTGTACCTCCGTGAAATATATACCGAACAAGAGAGGTCCCAGGACTGAGCCTTGTGGAACACCACTTGTAACTGGTTTGGAGTCTGACATGGCTCCAGCAATTCTAACCATGTGGGTTCTGTCCTTGAGCCAGTTTGCAACCCATCTAGTGACATAGGGGTTTATATTTAAGCTGGTGAGCTTATCTATAATGCCAGAGTGGGGTATTGTATCGAAGGCTTTTGCGAGGTCCAGGTAGGCTGTGTGGACCACCTTCCCCTCGTCAATGGCCTTGGTGAGTGTTTCAAAGAAATCGACCAGGTTTAAGAGGCAGGATCTGCCCTTAACAAAGCCGAACTGGGTAGGATCCAGTGTCTGTAGGTCCCCAATATCTTTATTTATGAGGTCCATGATGATTCTTTCCATAGCTTTGCAGACCAAGCTAGTCAGGCTTATGGGGCGATAGTTTCTAGGATCCGTTGAGGCACCACCTTTGTGGAGAGGGACCACTGTTGCTGTATGCCACTCTTTGGGTACATATCCTGTAGTAAGGCTGAGATTGAACAGTAGTTTTAAGTTTGGGTTTAGCTCTTCTTGGAGTTCATGTAGAACGCAGCCCGGGACACCGTCTGGTCCCATAGATGCTGTGTTTTTTGCTTTGGAGAGGGCGGCTCTTACCTGAGCATCTGAGATGTCAGGGGGGCAGCACTCTGCTGGGATAGATATTTGCCCTTTGGTGGGGGGTTTGCTGAACCTGTCAGCTAGGATGTTGGCAATGTCTGTGGGTTCGGTGTATTTTTTGTCATTTTGGACTAATTCTGAACATATCTGGGAATTCCCACCCAGGTTCCTAACATAACTAAAGAAAGCCTTGTGATTATCCTTAGTGCCCCATGCAATTTTTCTCTCTAAGCTGGCCTTAGACGATTTTATGAGTGCCCATAGTTTTTTGCCAATACTGATCAGAGATGCCTTCCCTTTTTGGGATTTTGCTCTGTCATGTAGTAGCTTCCTCCTTCTATTGTATAGTTTGTTTATGGCTGGGGTCCACCAGACAGGACGTCTGCCTTTGGAGGATTGGGTCTTGGTTTTATTTGGGATTGCATGATCCATGCATTCCTGAAGGTGTTCATAGAATGCGTTTATAAAGGATTCTGCAGTCTGGGCCGTATTTTCCACAGGCCCGGGGGCTTTGAAGGATTCCACCTCGGTTTTGAGGAGTGTGAAATTTGCTTTAGAGAGGTTTTTCACTGTGGTTTTCTGGGCAAGGGGTGGGGTCGGGATGTGAATATCCAGTGAGATTAGTTTATGGTCTGATCTTACCAGTGAGGGATACATTTCTGGTCTGGAGCATAGAGTCCCCATGTTGGTGATGATCAGGTCCAGTATGTTTTCCCTTCTTGTGGGAGTGGTAACAAGTTGTTCCATAGCATTTGAGTTTATAAATTCTAGGAACCTTTGGGCTAGGGTGTTGGAGCTAGAGTAATGCTCCCAGTCTATGTTTGGGTAGTTGAAGTTGCCCAATATAATGGTGTTTGGAGAGACCTTCATATTTTCCAGTGTTCTCAGGAAGGCCGAGTGGGGTTCCTGGGTTTGGGAGGATGGTCTGTAGCAGGCTATAAACTGGAAGGCAGTTTTACCCACTGTTAGTTGCACATGGATAGTCTCTGATGCTTCGTGCTGTGCCACCAACCTGGAGGTGTGGATATCTTTGACGAATATTGATACTCCCCCTCCTTTGTGGTTCGGTCCAAGTTTTGGGGCCGAAAAGCATGGTATGAGGTATAACCTGGTAGTGCTGGGGTGCTCTCGGTAGCCTTGAACCAGGTTTCTGTTACTGCACAGATATCAATGTTCTCCATGCTAAGGAGAGTTTCGAGTGCATGCATCTTGAGGTTTAGACTTCTGGCGTTGAGTAGCATTACTCTTAGTTTCTTATCCCTTGTGATACCTGTGGAGGTGGGTTTGTCTTTTTTTTTTGAGCCTTGCCTAAAAAAGGCACTGTGGGGGTAGCAAGAGCCTTTGCCAATATCCGAAAGCCCAGGGGTGACAGGTGCAAGCCATCCCTAGCGAAGCATCGTGGCTTGTCGAGCATGTCATCCCAGGCTGACAGGCATTGGATCCCCTTTGAATGACACCAATACTTAAGCCAGTTGTTGAAATTGATCATCTTGTCTTCATATTGTGGCATCATTCTTGGTGAGGGTAAGATGCTACTCAAGGTCAGGGTCATACCGGCCTGGGCTACATGCTCAGAGAGCTCCTCTATGTCTCTTTTCATGTAGTCCAGGGAGGTACGTCTCAGGTCATTCACACCAGCATGGACAATGACTGAGTCATATTTGTACTTGCCTTGGAGTGACCTGAGTGCTTGTGTTATGTGGCGGATCCTAGCGCCCGATAGGCAGCTCACTGTGACCTTCTCCTTGTTCAGCCTGGTGAGCGGGACGTCAGTGTGCCTGATGATAGAGTCACCTATTACAAGTGTATCAGGTGTGTTGTTTAGCCTTAAGGGCTGTGACTGTTAAGCTATGTGTTGCACGTGTTTTGTTTTGGGGTAGCAGTTGCTTGGCTGTCTGCTTTGGAGTTCTCTGCTGCTTAGGCAGATTTTTATTTAGAGCCTCCAAGTATGTTTTTGTGTGTTTATGTGTTTGGTTTGCTGTCATGGTAGGTCTATGTGAGACTGGAATTGTAGTGAGTGTGGTTTCCTTCTCCTCCTGACTGGTTACGCCAGTACTGAGTTGAGAGAGCTTAGCCTCCAGTTTGGCTATATGGTTGCATCTCTCACATGTGTTGGAATTTGTTGGGAGGAGGAGAGGGTTGTCTGTGTACATGAGGCAGTTGTAACTTTGCCTCAAGATTCCCAGATTCACCAGCTGGACCGGAGAGGAGATTGACAACTGACCTTTGGACATGCTAGAATAGTATTGGGAATTCCTTTATAATTGAAAAAAGGGCCAATGGGGAACAAGGTACTCAAGGGGAGTTTGTGAGGGTGTAGTGCTTTTAATTTTTTAGTGCTGACTTATATAATTGCTTTAGTGAGCAAGTGCCAGGTAACTTAAATGCAATGTGTTCCAGGTAACTTAAATGCAAAAATGACAAACAGTAACTTTCTTTCAAGTGAAACAAGGAAATAAGTACAGTAAGCAATGCAGATATCACTAGGGATCCACAGAAGTGCCGAAAAGCTGCCTTTTAGGTGGAATTAGCATTTCAGGGAAATAACAAGCAAACAAACAACAAGCATACAAACAAAGCTAGATTCAGCAGGCCTGGATCTAGTCTATGCTACAGCAAACAAGGTGTACCAATTTCAGTAAGAAACAGTTCAAATATGCAGGCACTATAAGCCTTTAACCAGAAATTCCCAGCTCAGAAGGGCAGAGTCCAGCCTCTCCTCCCACAAGAGTGCAGACCATGAACCTTCTTAATGTAAAATAACTGGCCTGAAGCCCAAGTGCTTAAACCAGAACTAATACACTTTTAGAATAACAGACACTGAGCCCTCAATCAGCAGTTCCCAACTTAGAAGGATGTAAGCTACCTGTCCTGCCACCACAGTGCAGGCCACAAACCTTCCTAATGTAAAACAACTGGTCTGAAGCCCAAGTGCTTAATCCAAAAGACTTAGAATGATAGCTACCATAATGGCTTGTCTGTTCCTATTATCATAGAATGTAAATGGCTGTACCAGCATAGACAAAATGCAGAGTATTCAACAATATGAAGAAATGTAGGGTACAAATAACAATGTTGTAGGAGACATATTTTGATAGAAATGAGCACATTAATGTGACAAATAAAGGATTTCAGTATAGACTTTCAGCAGAATATCAGGGACAAAGGAGTGGGGGTAATAATACTGATTCCTACAGGGGCTGCAATAATGCTACAGGGGGAAAAAGACAGCAATGTTAGATTTGTAGTAGTAATAGTAAGGGGTTACTGGCAAGAGAGGAGGAGGTGGAGTATGCTGGCACATATTTATATTCCAGTAAAAACTGCATTTATGTAGCTTATGAACATTTTGGGAGAAATAATTAGCTTTCAGCAGGTAATATTATTTATTGGTAGGGACTGGAGCTTGATTTGCAATAGTGAGAATGAATTAGGGCACCTTGGAGGGAAACTATAACAAAAGGGGTAGATTTCTGAAGAATTATATAAGAATATTTGATACAGAAGATGTAAATTCAGTAGTAGGATTTTGGACATAATATACATATTATTTCCCAAGGTACAGTAACTGGGATAGCCTAGATAGAACTTAATTTTCACAATAGAATGAAAATGGAGTTTAAAAATAGGGTAGAAAAGAAAAAGAGAAACATGAAAGAAGTAACAGGAATTATTTACAGGGCTGTTAAATTTTAAAGTATTGCAGAATTAAGGGAAACACACATAACAAAAAAAGGCGTGAAGGCAGAGTGCTAAAGGGAAAATAAGGAAGTATTTGGATGATGCACTTACTTGATTTTATCAAGATTGTTGTTAAGCAACTATTTTTGCTAACAACTTCACAACACAAAAAACGTTTAGCAAAATGATGTATGCAATAGGAAGCAGAAGTAGTTGTCACCAAACTTAGGGAATGTATGACAAGTAAAAATAACCACAGATCCTACAGAGATTTGAGAGATTTTTTTTTTTAATTTGTATAAAGCACAGGAATGTGAAAACAAAGAAAAGGTACAGATGGAAATATTTATGGAACATTTAATTGTGGCAAGGTTGGAGGATGATGAAGCTCAGCAATTGAAAATTATCAATCAATGGTGAAATCTCCAGGAACAGATAGCATTCCTATTGTAGTTTAGATGTTGGGAGGGAAAAGGTGATAAAGATCTGGAATGTTTTAGTAAACAGTATTTTAAAAAACATGTAAAGCATCAATATCTAGGAAGAAAGCTGTGGTAGCTATATTATCCAAACAGGATAAAGACCCTTCAAACCCAACTTCATATAGACCCATTCCATAGGTTCATAGGTTCATAAGTTGTTACTAGGCTATCAGCCCTAGGGCCTATACAAGCCTAGCCATAACAATTCCCTAGCTATTTCTTCCCACACTATTTACTTCCCTGGACCCCTGTCTAGCAGGGAAACTGATGTGATCCCCGGGGTGAATTTCCTTTTTCCCATCCAATCATCAAGGTTCCTATTGAAGATGGCCAAAGAGGCACTCTGCTTGACATGTATGGGCAATCTATTCCAGAGTCTGGGGAGTCTCTGGGTCAGGAACCTATCCCTCCAGCATGTTTTGTTTATTGTGATGACAAGGTTTAGATCTCTGGAGCTTGTGGCTCTGAGGAATTGGGATTTCTTTAACTGTAGCATGTCCAACAGCTCTGGGTTTGACATGGCCTTGTATCACCTCTGAGTAGACGATATGTGACAGAGTATAGCTGAAGTTTTTTAAGGCAGTCAATGTAGGACATCTGCTTTAGGCCTGTGATTCTTTTAGTGAGGTATTTCTGCGGCCTTTCCAGTTGTTGTAGATGTCTTGAGAGGTACATACCAAATGGGGCGTTGTATTCTATAATGGGCCTAATGAGGGATGAGTACAGTGGGACAATGACCTCCTTTTTTCTGGATGAAAAGCCTTTAGTGATGAGGTGTGCCACATAGAAGGATTTCCTGACTGTTGCGGTGATGTGGTTATCGAAGGTGAGACCATTATCCACCTGTGTCCCTAAGTCTCTTATCACACTTTCGGTGTTTAGTGTACTGCCACCTATATGGTAATTCATGGGTACATGTTTTTTCCCAAAGGGGATAACTATACATTTTTTGGCATTGAGTTTGAGCCCATCACTCTGGCAACAAGCATCTGTTTCTGTAAGGCCCTTTTGTAGAGTATCCACATCATTTGGGGATTCAATAATGGCTCCCAGTTTGCAGTCAGATGAGAACTTTGTTAGCCAGAGTCCCTTAGTGTTGGCCTGTACTTCAGAGAAGTAGATGCCAAACAAAAGTGGTCCCAGGACTGAACCCTGAGGTACTCCACTTGTCACTTGTCTGGAGCTGGATTTGGAGTCAGCTACTTTTACAGTGTGGGTTCTATCAGTAAGCCAGTTAGCAACCCATTGGGTGACGTAGGGATTAATGCCCAGCTTAGTAAGTCTATCTATGATTCCAGAGTGGGGGATGGTGTCAAAGGCCTTGGCAAGGTCTATATAGGGTGTGTGGACCACCTTCCCTTGTCCATGGCTCTGGAGACTGATTCAAACAAATCAATCAGGTTCAGGAGACAAGATCGTCCCTTCACGAACCCAAACTGGGTGGGGTCCAGTGTTTGAAGGTTGCCAATGTCTTTGTTTATAAGTTCCATGATAATACACTCCATGGCCTTGCAGATAAGGCTCATCAGACTGATGGGATGGTAGTTTCTAGGATCCAAGGTGGATCCCCCCTTGTGGAGTGGGATAACTGTAGCTCTTGTGTCACTCAGTGGGCATGAAACCTGAGGTGAGGCTATGATTAAACATGACACTTAGGTGAGGTGCCAGTTCATATTGTAGTTCATGTAGTACACAGCCCGGGATGTCATCTGGTCCCATTGATGCTGTATTCTTAGCTTTGGAGAGTGCGATTTTACCTGTATGGCCGTTATTACTGGAATTTGGCAATCTTCCGGAATTGAGATGGGCCATTTAGGGGATGAGAGGGGGGGTGAAGTTGGCACTGAATCGATCTGCCAGAATATTGGATATATCCTTGGGATCAGTATATTTAATGCCATTCTGTTTTAGCTCAGAGCAGATCTGAGCATTGCCATTTAGATTCTTGACATAGGTATAGAATGCCTTGTGGTTGTCTTTGGAATCTTTGGCAATTTTATTTTCATAACTAGCTTTGGAGGATTTTATGAGGGATCTGAGTTTCTTACTGAGGCTCGTAAGGGAGATTTTTGCATCCTGGGATTTTCCTCTTTTCTGCAACAGTTTCTTCCTTTTGTTGCAAAGTTTGTTTATGGCAGGGGACCACCAGATTGAGTTCCTTTTTTTGGATGAGAGCATCTTGGTTCTATTTGGGATGGCACGATTCATGCATGAGTGGATGTGCTCATACAGAGCTTTAGTGTAGGATTCAGCAGTTGAACTTTCAGTTCCCATCTGCATGGGTGTCATGAAGTTTGTCACTTCTGACTTGAGTAGCATGAAGTTGGCTTTGGAGAAGATTTTTATGGAGGTTTCCTTACTGGGGGGTGAGATGTGGATGTTAAGGGTGATTAGCTTATGGTCAGAACTGACTAACGAGGGGGTGACCATAGGTGTGGAGCATCGATTTCCCATGTTGGTAATGACCAGGGCTAGGATATTGGAGCCCCTGGTGGGACTATGGATTAGTTGATCCAGGGCGTTGGAATTTATGAATTCCAAGAACCGTTGGGCAAAGGTGTTTGTACATGAGTAGTTTTCCCAGTTAATGGCAGGGTAGTTAAAATCACCCAGTGTTAGGGTGTTTGGTTCTATCTTAATATTTTCCAGTATGTTTAGAAAGGTGTAGTGAGAATCTTGGGGTATGTTGGGGGATCTGTAGCAAGCTACAATTTGGATTGCAGTCTTACCTAGTGTTAGTTGCACCTGGAGAATTTCAGAAGCATTGTGTTGGGCAATTAGCCTGGTGGTGTGAATATCCTTGGTGAATATTGACACTCCTCCACCTTTAGTGTTTTGGCCCTGGTTTGGGGGCCAAAAAGTGTGGTAAGAGTTGTAGCCTGGTATTGCAGGGGTGCTCTCTGGAGCCTTGAACCAGGTCTCAGTTACTGCACATATATCAATGTTCTCCATTTTTAGGAGTGCCTCGAGAGAAGGCATTTTGAGGTTTAGACTACTAGCATTGAGTAGCATTACCTTCAGATTTTGCATGCTTGTACCTGTTACAGTGGTGGTTTTGTCCTTTGAACTTTGCCTAAAAAAGGCACTATAGGAGTGGCAAGAGCCTTAGCCAGTAACCTGAATTCCAGGGGCAACAGGTGCAGACCATCTCTGGCAAAGGATCATGGTCTGTCAATCATGTCGTCCCAGGCAGACAGATACTGGATCCCCTTTGAATGATACCAGAAGCTTAGCCAATTGTTGAAGTCAATCATTTTGTCCTTATATTGTGGTATCATTCTGGGCGAAGGCAGGATGCTACTCAGGGCTAGGGTCATACCTGCCTGGGCCACATGATCCGAGACCTCTTCCATGTCTCTTTTCATGTAGTCCAGGGAGGTACGTCTCAAGTCATTCACTCCAACGTCGACAATGACAGAGTCATATTTGTACTTCTTGTGGAGTGACTTGAGTGCATGCATTATGTGGTGGATCCTGGCACCCGACAGGCAGCTGACTGTAATTTTCTCCTTGTTCAACTTGGTGAGTGGGACATCAGTGTGCTGGACTATAGAGTCACCTACGACTAAAGTGTAAGGTACATTGTCTTGCCTTATGGGCTGTTGCTGGGTGGCACACTGGTGTTGTGAACTATGTGACACTTTGGTTGTGATTGGTGTTTGTTTGCGTTTCAGCTTCAGAGGTCCTTGTTGCTTGGGCAGGTTACAGTTAAGGGCCTCTGCATATGTGGATTTAGTGTTGCTATATGTGGGTGTTGGTGGTGTGGGTTTAGAAGGGCTATGTGTTGCTTGAGGTGTAGTGTGGGTGTTAACTTTCTCCTTTTGACTGTCTAGCACAATCTTGGGTGGAGAGAGCTTTGCTTCCATTTTGGCTATGTAAGTGCATCTCTCACAGGTTGTAGTGTTGGGTGGTAGGAGGAGAGGGTTGTCTGTGTACATGAGGCAATTGCTGCATTGCCCCAGTATGCCCAGATTCACCAGGTGGACATGAGAAATCACCGAAGCTGACCCTTGGACATGCCTGGTTTGGTGCTTTTTTTTTTTGTAAAGTACAGGAGCTGTTTTCCCTTACCTTAGCAATGTACTTTGCAATTATAGGCTGTTTAGTGCCTACTCTTAATTTCTCCTTTTTAACAAGAAGAGTTGAGTGCTTGTATCAGTTTAAGGCTTCCTACTACTTTCCAGCAGGTATTAGAGTAAGTGCTAGTCACAGGGATGCTTAAAGGTAAGATGAAAAAAATGTACACTGCAGTGTGCACTAGAGAAGTTAGATGTGAACATAGGTAACTTAAGTTTTACCTGTTTAAAAAGTTAAGGTTTAGTGGAGAGTTACTATTTTTAAAACAGCAAGATGGATTGAAAGGGGTGGCCACTTTTGTATTCTGGTACTATGGAATACAGTAGGATGGCCAATAAATTTAAATAGTTGAAGGGGAGGGATTTCAAAAATGATGACTTTGTGATTACTCACACAAGCCAGTGAAAGTAGAGAGGAAATGAGATATATGGTCAGATTAACATAAGAGGCAGGCAACTAGAAAGACAGTGGTATTTAACAAGACAAATGTAACTGGGAGGGCGGGAAAAAATTTCTGCCTGACTCAGAAGAGACAGAGCTGTGGTCAAGGTAAAGAAAACAAACCACAGTATTCAAAATATAAAAGGCAATAAACTAATACAAAATACAAAAAATAAAAGCAAAGTAACCTTTCCTTCACAGCAAAGTGTAGCAGAGTCTGGGTGAGCCTTTCTGGTAAAGCTCTGAAATGTTTTATTTTACCCCTTAAATAGAAGGTTTAGTTTCTAGCTCCACCCCCTCAGTTCACAAATGATTAACCTTAAGTGACCTCTTCTGTCTTATGAATGAGTCCTTAATTGATCAGTTCTAAATTCTGCCTGACTCAGTTCTAATTTCTGCCTGACTCAGAAGAGACAGAGCTGTGGTCTCTTTTGAAGTTTTAATATGCTGTTAAAGCAGAATGCAAGTAAAACACAAGGTAAATTAAACAAACCACAGTATTCAAAATATAAAAGGCAATAAACTAATACAAAATACAAAAAATAAAAGCAAACTAACCTTCCCTTCACTTAACGAACATCGATTTTATCAAAGAGAATTCCACTGATTTATTTTCAAACAGCTCCAGTGAAACAGTAAAACTAGAGAGTAAAGTAAAGCTTACGCCGGGATATCAGACAAACAGATTTTACTGTTTGTGAAGAAGTCCGGATACAGTTTTACTATGTTTTTACTTGTTTCACTTGAGCCGTGTCTTGTTTGAAAATAAATCCAGTGGAATTCCTTCTCTTTGATTGCAAAATCAGTGCTTGTTCGTTCTAACCTTCCCTTCACAGCAAAGTGTAGCAGAGTCTGGATGAGCCTTTCTGGTAAAGCTCTGAAATGTTTTATTTTACCCCTTAAATAGAAGGTTTAGTTCCTAGCTCCACCCCCTCAGTCCACAAATGATTAACCTTAAGTGACCTCTTCTATCTTATGAATGAGTCCTTAATTGATCAGTTCTAATTTCTGCCTGACTCAGTTCTAATTTCTGCCTGACTCAGAAGAGACAGAGCTGTGGTCTCTTTTGAAGTTGTAATATGCTGTTAAAGCAGAATGCAAGTAAAACACAAGGTAAAGAAAACAAACCACTGTATTCAAAATATAAAAAAGGCAATAAACTAATACAAAATACAAAAAATAAAAGCAAACTAACCTTTTCTTCACAGCAAAGTGTAGCAGAGTCTGGATGAGCCTTTCTGGTAAAGCTCAGAAATGTTTTATTTTACCCCTTAAATAGAAGGTTTAGTTCCTAGCTCCACCCCCTCAGTTCACAAATGATTAACCGTAAGTGACCTCTTCTATCTTATGAATGAGTCCTTAATTGATCAGTTCTAATTTCTGCCTGACTCAGTTCTAATTTCTGCCTGACTCAGAAGAGACAGAGCTGTGGTCTCTTTTGAAGTTTTAATATGCTGTTAAAGCAGAATGCAAGTAAAACACAAGGTAAAGAAAACAAACCACAGTATTCAAAATATAAAAAGGCAATAAACTAATACAAAATACAAAAAATAAAAGCAAACTAACCTTTCCTTCAAAGCAAAGAGTAGCAGAGTCTGGTTGAGCCTTTCTGGTAAAAAGTTTTAATAGGGCTGGATTCATAAATACCTACACTAAGTGCACACTGAGTGTACACCATCTGTATTCAAGAACATCCCTACCACATTTTTGTGCTATTCTCTCAGAAATATTATACTAAGTGTACACATAATCTACACTTTGTGGTAAATTTTATGAATACTTCTTGATATTTAATGGTGTAAGAAAATCAGTAGGAAAACTAAAATTAGGAGGAAAAAGGTGGGAGTTATACCTGTGTTGTCTGTTCACTCAGAATGGTTTACACTTAGTGATGGCATTCATGAATTCAGCCTATTATAAAGTACTTATAATGCCTATTCTATGAGCATGGCAAATATGCTGCCAACATTGATAGACATGGATCAATGCAGTGATGGGAAGAGAAGGCAAACATTTGACAACATTAGTAAAACAATGAGGATCCAGACAAAAGTAGATTGCAAGGAACAGCAGTTATTGTTGGTAGAACTTTATGCAGAGACAGCATTCAATAGAGTCAGCTGGGATTTTATGAGCAGCCCAAAGGAAGGCTTTTATTTTTTGATAGAGTAATGGGGCTAATGTGGAGGATATATGAAGGGTCAGAGACAAGAATTAAGATGTGAGTGTTCCTCTCTGAACAAGCAGTTCATGGGTTTATAAGTACTTCATAGGTTATTGGTCTGTGAGAATCTTTAGAAACCTAGCCATACACTCGTATGATGTTTTTAGCTGTTATATTTTAAGTATGAATAACCCGAAGATGAGCAGAAAATGTACATGTTGCTCCTATCCTTGAAGGACAAATGTGCTAAATTGGGGTGAATTTGCAGTTATCCATCCTTTCATCCAGCTTAAATGTGAAGAGTGTAAGTGAAACATTTTGCTTTATGTGTAGAGGAAGACAATTATAAAGAAGTGGCATGATACATGTAAATCCGGTGTTCTATTTATATTGCAAAAGGGATTAAGATTTCTTGAGCAGATGTTTATGCCCCCATTGGCCTTACAAATGTGTAGGTAGGTCTGGCAGGATATGGCCTGTTGAGGGTCTGACATAAGGCTAAGGTTGAACTTCAGTAGTCTGTATGACACCAAGAAAAGGAACAAGGCTTTGAGATGGTTTGCATAATTTTTAAGATTTAAGATCTTGATTTTCTTAGTAAGAAAGCATTATGGGCATTCGATTTATGTAAAATGTCTGGAGAGGTACATACTGAAGGGGCATTATACTAATTGATCAGCCTGATCAGTGTGGAATACAATGTAATGATCACATCCATGAACCTGGACACCAAACCCTTAGTAATAAGCTGTGCAATGAAAAATGACTTTCTTCCAATAGTGGACACATGGTTATCAAAGAACAGTACATTGTCTACATAGGTTCCCAGATCCCTAACTACTGGATCAGTTTTCAGGGCTGTGTTTTCAATGTGATATTTACAAGGGGCTTCTTGTTTGCATTATTGCAATATTATCACACATTTCGTGACATTTAGTTTTAGCTCAGGGTTTTGAAATCAACTTTTGGTTTAGGAAAAGCCTTCTTGAAGGATCATGGCATCATCTGGGGAGCAAACTTTATTAATTACAAAACTTTACCAATATGTTTGACCTCCAAGAAGTAAATGCCAAAGAAGAGTGGCCCAAAGACTGAACCCTGGGATGCACTGGCAGTGACAGGTCTTTTGGAGGAAGTAGAACATACCACACAAATTTCTTGGGTTCTTTTTGTGAGCCAGTCTACTATACAGTGAGATACATAGGGATTAACAATTAGCTGGGATAGTTTATCTATGACATATGATTGTGGGTTGGTGTTGAGCTCCTTTGTAAGGTCAAGATATGTAGCATGTACAAATTTGCCATCATTGACTGCTTCAGTAACCTTCTCAGTCAGGTTAAATAGGCATGATCTGCCCTTGACAGATACAGACAAGCTTAGGTCAAGAATTTGTAGGTTAAATATGCATTTATTTATTAATTCTATAATGATCCTTTCCATAGCCTTACAGATAAGGCTGGTCAGATGTATAGGTGTATAATTTCCTGGGTCCATCAATGCTCCACCTTTGTGCAAAGAAGTTTCTGTCCTCCATTCATATGGCATAAAGCCTGTTTGGAGGCTGACATTGAATAGCCTCTCTAAAGTTTCTGAACTGGCCTGTTTCAGTCTGGCCAGTAAGCAGCCTAATATGTTATCCTGTCTCATGGGAGTGGTGTTCTTGGCTTTGAATAGTGCTATGAGGGCTTGTTCATAGGACTGCTGAGGAAGACAGGTAAATGCAGGTATAAAGTGGTGAAGTTAGTGATAAATTTATCTGGTGGAAGATTGTCTATGCCTTCTGGTCCCGAGTATGTGACATCATTTACTATTTTCTCTCTTATTGTTTCTAATGTTTCTAACATAGCTAAAGAAGGCTTTGTGGGTGTCCTTTGCCTGTATGGCTATTTTTACCTCATATCTGGCTTTGGTTGAGTTGATTAGGGTCTGGAGTTCCCTGTTACATTTAGCAAGAATTTTTTCTCTCATCTTGAGAGTTACATTTATTTTTATATGCAATGAGTTTATTCACTTTTATTACAGAGCCTGTTTATATTTGGGTTCCACCATAAAGGTTTATTTTTTTTTTAATTTGGTGTTGTATTTACTTTGGAGGGGGACAGATACATCTATGCAACTACTCACATGTGCATAAATTTGGTGGTTAAGAATTCTACATAAACAGTAGGGTCATCAAGCTGGAAGGGGATGCTGAATTTTGGTTACTTTTAAGAGCCTCAGTATATGTATATGAATTTGTCTTGATCTGCATGTGTGATTGGTTTGTTGTGTGGTACCAACAAACTGCTTGTTATTTGTAGTGCCTTCGATGAGAGTTTGCCTCCAATAGCATTAAATAATTGCAAACTCTAAGTTTAAGTAATAAGTTGTTCTCAGTAAACATGAGACAATTGTTACATTGTCCACCCTTGGACTTATGCACCTATTAGACTCCTTGGTCCATGTTTCAAGACATGACGAGTGGGTCACTGATGTCACCATGAAACCTGGGCACCAGAGGTGAGCTCACCGGCCCAGCAGCAGGACATGGTCAGGCTGTACTGAGGACAGTCTGGCTCTGTCAACAGTCCTGCCATGTTTGTGAATGCATTTTCATACCCCAAGCAGACTGCAAATAATGTTTTCCTCAGGTAGATAGCAAATGCTGAAGGTATGTTGGGAAAGAGAGAGGTAACTGGGAATGTTTTTGTGGTGCAAAGAGCTGACCAGTTTTATAAATTCCCTACAGGGCACTCTGTTAGAAATGTTAGCAAAGCATATGTCTGTTGCTAAGGAAATTATTCTTTTGAGATGGGACATAGGATCTAAACTGCCTAGATGTAGTAAGGACTTACTACGTTTAATGCTACTGGATGCCAAAGAATCATTTATTAGAAAATGGAAATCAAAATCTAAACCAATTATATTTGAAGAACTGTGTATTGTAAAGAAGATAAAATAACTAGCAGTGGGATCTTTAGAAAAGGGATTGAACACATTACATAGAAATAAAATGGATTTGAAGGAACTATACACTCAACATAAAGTTCAGGAGGCGGAATGATGATTAAGTAAAGCAAGAACTGAGCAATTTATAGGATAGTGGAGTGAACAATAATTGTTAAAAAGAAAGAAAACATCTACGTAATGTAATGAATAAGGTATGAAGAATGATAAATGTTATTATAGTTTGCTTTCTCTTCTATTAATATATGTGTGTCTACGTCTTAAGTAATAATTTAATAAAGGTGTTTAAAAATGAAACTTGAACTGCTTTTTCCCACCCAGAGTTTATTCTTCACCTTTTCTCCTTGATTTTCTCCAAGTTTCTTCTTTGCTGACATCAAGGCAATGTAATCATTGTTAGTAACTGTATTTTACCCAGATCAATAGTCTTTTCTGGCTTTTTTCACAGTTTTTAAGTTTTCATACTGAGAGAGGTCTAATCAACCTGCTGATCAGTGTGCAGCCATTTTGGAAGTCATCCAGATGCTCTACTTTTGAAAGCAGAACAGTCCAAGTCAATGGCACCTAAAAGATGCCACAAAATCAACACAGGACTAGAAACTAGAAACTACTGCTACAGTAATTATTATCAGTGGTATTAAATAAGACATTACAGGAACTTACCACACACCATCTGTCTCCCCTACAAAGCATGTGAAGTTTTTGACTAAACTCCAAAATAAAAAAAAAAAATGAAAATGCAGTCTTCATGTGGGATTTGAATCACCCAAACACTACTTGTGTAAACTACTCAGTATTAAATAATTATGCCCAAATATTAATTAATTTACTTTAATCACAGCACTTAGGACAAATAATACAACAATCTGTCTAGTGATGTCAATATCTTAGCTATCATATAAACATATCTAGGATCTTTTTTCTCCCTATCCATGGCTATACTTTCTGTAATTAACATAAATCATGATACCATTATCTTTAGTCTAAGAGAAAAATCAAACACATTCACAAAAAAATCATGCATCTTAGACTATTAGTGGAAATTATTCTGCAATAAATGACAAAAATCTGAAAATAAATTTGGATAATATTCTCAATTACTAAAATAACCCCGCTCAGAATATGTATTTATTTTATTTCCATCTTGTTTACTAGGAAAGTCTGACTGGTTTTATTTCCATCTTGTTTACTAGGAAAGTCTGACTGGACAATAGGTAACCCCTTTCATTGGAGATGTTGGGAGAAAAACTCCATGCAAAACGTAAATCTTAATACAATGATAATGAGACATTAATACAAAAGGGAGGCACACTTTCTGATATAATACAAAATCACAGTACATCAGAAAGTGAATCGATACAACAGTTTTGTGCTTTAGGTAGGCTTAATAATGAAAGATGAGTAGATTTAAACAAATCAGAAGGAGTTCCAGTTCATGTGATTATATACAATAGGTACAAACCTTAAAGAATTGTTAAATGAAAAAGGATTAAATTATGCAAAAAACTAGTAATGAGTAGTTATGATTTAAATGTAAGAATTAGAATAACAATTGGAGTAAAAAAAGAAAGAACAAAGCTATATAGTTTATTAGTTGTTTTTTCAAGTAAGTCAGAGAGCAGGATAGACTTTCATATGCTTTTGTCTTAGTGGAGCTTATTAATGCAGTATTCCTAGGATGAGTTTGTTGAAGGATTGATCAAGTTAGTGGTGACAGTAGAAGAAAAATATGAAGAAAGTATTTAGGAAAGAAGGGTGGGAAGATAGGCAAAGTAATTGAAATGAGATACTAAATTACTTAAAGAGTTAGAATGAGGACATACTAGAAATTTAATCAAGAAGTAAAGACAAGAAAAGGTTGAAGAAAGGGTAAGTAACATAAGGATTGTGTAGCAGAGAGAAAGTGCTATGGCTAAGGAAAGAAATATGAAAGGATTTAGTGAGGTCAACTGGATACTTAAAAACACTGAGGGAGCAACTAGTAATAAATACGTAAATTCAGTAGTGTGATTAGGTGTAGTTGCAGACAGATATAGCTGGTGATGCCATGTGGAACACAGGTGAGAGGGGGTGAGAGGAAACTAATTTGGGATTATCCTGGAGGGGTGGAGCAGGAGAATAGCCATGTGCCTTTGGCGTGAGACTTCAATTGTATTTTGAAAGCGTGAAACTTTTCTAACCTGATGGTTAGTGGGGTAAAGTTCCATCATTTGGATGTGTAGAGTACAAAGCATCTCCAACAGTATTAAAACATTTGGTAGCAGAAACAAGTCATTTGTCCTTTGAGCGGAGTTGTCTGTTTGGGTAGCACACTGGAGAAGACTGTTTAGAAATGGACACTGACAATGAATTCTGTAATAGTAACTTTTGCATTAACACATGCCAGTAAGACACAAATATACAGTGAAATTTTAAAAAGTTACTAGAATCACAGAATTAATAAGTTGCTCAACAGAAAAAGTACTACTTAGCTTTCATAAATTAGTCTAGTCATAAAACAAATCAAAATTTAAAAAAGTACAAAGAATACTTACTTTTTTATAATACCTTCCAGATACAACTATGATCTCAATGTGATGCCAAAGGGTGAAAACAATAATAAAGTATTCTTTAATTACCCAAAATACTGAAAGGGAAAACTTGTGATTTTAACATGTTATTGAAGTCATTACTCAGTCATAGGACGTAGCAAATGTGCTTGTAGAAAAAAAGAGCAAACTTCACAATAAACATAGAAATAGATCAGAATGCTGTAAAAGCAAAAGAAGATATCCCTTATTTAACTACAGACATAACTTCTGCCACTAGTAAAAGTAAAAACTCTTAGTATTAGACAACATACCTGAAGGCTTTCCACACAGAATCAAGTCTTATTAAATATATGTTAGCATGTGGATGTATCCCTGACCTATGTCTACAGGCTGTAGTGGTACCAGTTCATAAAGTATGTAAGGGGGTGGTCACATCAGATCCAGACAATTTTAGATTCACTGATCTGCTCACAATTCTGTATAAAATCATGGTGAGATGAGAGTCATAATGGACCTTATCCAAAATCACACTGGGAGCATACTTCCATTAGATAAAGAACGGTATGGATTTGTTAAGAGGAGATCTTGCATTTTTTAAGTTTACAGTATTTGAAGAGTTAACAGCAGCACCTGATGAAGAGCTGAGAGTACATGTTGTCCTTGCTGAAGCATTCAACACTACCTAAGAGAATAATTGACAAATTAATAACAATGAATATTAATTCATATTTAGTTTAATGGGTAGAAACACTGGTTAAGCAACAGCACTCACCAAGGCAAGGAACACAGTTGCCTGTCTATCCTGACAGGAGTTACCAGTGACATCCCACAGGTTTCTTCACAGGAGCCACTTTTTTTGGGACTATTCCTCTTTGATACAAAGAATGGAAAATGAACTATAGATAGCCAAATATGCTGATGATTCAGACCTGAGCAAAATAATTACATCAGTAAGTGATACTAAAGTTCTCCAAGATAAGCTACAGAACATGCACAGCTACTACAGTAGTAATAGCTGTATCTTTAATGTCAATAAATGAGGCATAGAGATGTTTAGAATGAGGACATAAATTATGAGTTCAGAAAAAACAGTCAGATCATAAAATGTAGCATCTTTATTAAAAATGTGAGAACAATGGTAGGCAACAATTTAACCTTGATCAGTGTGTATCCATTTAAGAAAGCATATTCTTCAGTCCATCTAATACAAAAAGGCATGCCTAGTCACTCCAGGAGGATCATTGCACTACTTTATATCTCAATGCTCTGATAAATTATTAAATATAATATTGTGCTTTACAGCCTTTGAACAAGCTACCTGAAAGAGCTTGAAAAGGTGTAAGTATTCTTACAACAAAAATCATGAGGTTGGAAAAATAAGCCTTCATGAACTGTCATTATATTGTTTCTTACAGGTTACTTAGAGGTGACCTGTGCTTCATTATAAAGCAATGTCTGATGCAGGCTTCAGCCAAGCTTCCCTTCATTATCAGAACATATCAGTCATTAATGGTCTTTAAACATATATATATATATATATATATATATATATATATATATATATATATATATATATATATATATATATATATATATATATATATATATATATATATATATATATATATATATATATATATATATATATATATATATATATATATATAGCGTTGTCGCCTCACAGTAAGATGCTGTCCGGTTCGATTCTCAGCTAGAGCGTCTTCTGCGTGGAGACATGCGTGAATTCCGGTTTGATTCTCAGCTAGAGCGTCTTCTGCATGGAGACATGCGTGAATGGGCGTACCTTCGTTGAAAGTTGTGCATCAGGGCTAGTAACTTGTCACATAAAAATCAACTACCAATCATTAGCTCCACTGTTGCGACCCCTAACCGGGAAAAGCCGAAAGACACAAACAATATATATATATATATATATATATACACACACACACACACACACACATATATATATATATATATATATATATATATATATATATATATATATATATATATATATATATATATATATATATGGGTCCCTATCAAATGATAGAAAACTAATTTGATGGAAAATCATTTGGCTGAAACCAAAACATAGAAAGCTCTGTCTTATGGTGTCAGTGAAATAAGTTTCTATCAAATGAGCTTTCTATCATTTGATAGAGACCCATATATATATATATATATATATATATATATATTTTTTTTTTTTTTTTTTTTTTTTTTAAGTAAAAAACAGTCACAAACTCAGACTTCTCCCTTTATTTAACACAACGTTATGGATTAAGCACTGTCATCCTGCTAAAAAGGACTTTTTCAAAATCAAATCCATACATTCAGACACACCTTATATAACAACAATAATTAAATCATTAATAAAAATCTCATATCTTAAAGGACCATAACACAATTCTACCATAAAAGACTTCACATTACATACATTAACAATTTATAAACAGCAACTAACCAACAGTACTAAAAAATTCTAAAAACTTACATTAGTCATAAAAATCCACCTTTTTTAATTATAGCTGTGATAGATCTCTATACTTCTATACCCAGAGACAAAGGCATGAAACATTTTTATGACAGTCTTGTTAGATGTTCCCATTTTACACATGACAAGATTAATCTGATTTCAAAACTAATGTCATCAGTGTTAGAATACAATTACATTTGTTTCGAGGGGGCATATTACAAGCAGATCATAGGGGTGGCCATGGGAGCCTCATGTGTTCCTATTTATGCTAATTTGAGG